>NC_141157.1:91163720-91468005 GCF_053477565.2 Lygodium microphyllum
AAACAAACGATGTAGTTCACTCTCTCTTTCGCTTTCTCTTTTGCTCTTTTGTGCAAAATGTCATGCTCGAGTTTGGGCCCGTTTTTTTTCATTTGAGTACCATCACTAGATGACTATTTGTGACACAAATAGGGACACTGCTAATTTACGTCGCAAATGGTTGTTGTTATTCCCCTATATCCTTGTATTGAGTCCAACTTCATAGCCACTAGATGTTTGCTTTTCTTTCCTACTTATGGATATTAATTCCCACCATTTCCAACCTATGATTTTCTCATCCCCTCAGCTCACTTGGGTGAGTGCGCCATGTGACTACCCAAGCCAAAATATGACATTAAGGATCATCAATGATTTTTATGGCAATAAGGTGACGATCCTCTATGTGTGTGTGTGTACACATATACATGTATTTTCTTAGACTCTTATGTTTTCTCATGTCTAGCATCAAATGACTTGTAAAGAGCTTTCAAAGCTCAACTTTTTCAAGTGTGGGTGCCTAGAAAATGTGTGAAAAATGCGGGATCTAGAGCATGGCAAAGGCGGAAGCTATGGAGGATGGAAGATGAAGATACTACTCATGTTGACATTGACAAAGAAGACAACTATTACACAAGTGAATTAGGTTTCAAGATTGAGACTTGAACTCATAAACACAATCTTGTATAGGACTGACAATGACACAGAGACTTGACAGAAAGAGACAAGTACTATTGCATTATCATCATATGAAAGTGGTAGTCAAGTACATCATTATATAGGATTGCTTGGTAGCACATTTCATCACTGTGCCTATGGGATCTGTCTCTCTTCCTAGAATGAACTGCATCTTCATAGCCTAGTTGTTCCATACAAAGGGGCATACATAGGGTGTGATTGGCAGGTTCTCAACCCCTCCTCAATCACAACCTGAAAGTACAAAGTGTGTAGAGGCTTTAGTGAGAGCTGCACCTGCAAAGTGTGGGCATACCACAAACATGGCAAAACACCAGAGGCTGTCGCAGAAAAGGCTAAGTGTGGGTACCATAAACATGGTGGACATCCAGAGGCTGTAACAGGGGCCTCACAAAGTGTACAGAGGCTGTAGTACAAGGCTACATGAGGAGTTTACAAAGCTTATGAAAGGAACATTAAGGCAAGTACAATGCTTTTAAAACAGAAAATGAGAGACAAGGATCGATAGGCCCTTGTGGTCTTTTTCAGCATATGATTTCTCTTTGTCAGCATGGAAAATCTTCTTTGTCTTTCATCTTTGGTTCTTCAGCTTTGAATGATGTGGTCTTTTGGTCTTCATGGCTGATCTTCTTATTGTCCTTCTTCCTTTGCTCTTTGATCTTATGGTCTTCTTGGTCTGGTTCCCTATGGACTTTGCTTGCAGCTTTAGTCTTCATGTCCATGTCTTTGTCCCCCTCAAGCAAAGGCATCTCATTCTTCATGATGGCCAAGGTAACTGGAGTGTCTTCAAAAACTTTAGATGGAATCATTGATTGCACTTTAGTATGAGCAACTCCATGTCTCTCTGCAAGTAGATCACAAAAATCTTCTATGTAGTGTAGATAAGCAATACAGGTCATGTTACTTTTCATGAAGTGTATCCACATATAAATCTTATTGGTTATCATAGATATGACCAAGAATCTGCTTCACATCTTTGAGTAAGTGGCAACCAAATTGATCTTCAATGTGTCAAAAAACACAAGTGAAGATAGTGTTAAATCAATACTCTTAAGTATCAAGGGATACTGGAGTTGAAGATGGTGATTCTTGATGCCGATCCTTTGCTTGATGAACCCGTTGTTTGAGTCCCCTCCTTGATGTGTGGCACTGACTTTGGTTAACTTGAGAAACTTGGAACTTGAAGTGAAGTTCAAGCTTTGGAGCTCAAGTCTATGAGAGGTCTTCAAATCTTCAATGGGTCTTTAAGTGCTTCAGAGATCTCCCCTCCTTGTTGGTAAAATCTTGCTGGGAACTTCAGTAACATAGTGGATCAGAGTGACAGAGGCTTGGGTTGAGTGTCAGGAGAGAGAAAATTGAAGAATTTTTCAGTTTGAAGGATTTTGCCTATGGTGGATTCTAGGGTTTCTAAGACAGGGGCCTGGTTTTTCTAACATTGTAGGAGCTATGGTGGACCATTTTCAAATTTTTTTTAATGAAAATGTAGCTTATGAGATGCTCTACCAAAGCCCTAATCTCCTCGTCCAGATCGCGGCCCATACAGCACGCGCAGAGACGAATTTCGTGAATAGGCGCAGCTTGTACAGATTTCTGCAATTTCCGCAATGATGGGCTCGATGATGACCAATGTTGGACTATGATGTATCAGAGAGCTTTGCCACGAGAAGAGGAATGTTTCTCCAGAAGGAATCGTGGGCTAAGATGGCCTATAGAGTAAGATATAGAAGCTCCAAGTGTTGTATGTCCTGTCTGGCTATGGCAGACACAGAGCAGAGATTGACAGTTTAAGCAATGCTGAGCTATGGAGTGGCCAATGTCAAGCTCTTAAGTGATAGAAAGAAGCCTTGGGAGTCAAGGAACAAATGTCTAGAAGAGAGCAGGTTCAGATATGACCTATGGAGAGAGATCCAGGAGCTTCAAGTTGACAATTTATATCTTACGTAAGGAATGCATTTATAGGTTAGGAAGCATTGGGTACATTTGATTCCTTGCAAGGAGTGATAAAAAATTAGGCATTCATGTGGTATGCAAGCTGTAACTGGTCTCAAAGTAGGCTTTACTTATCACCAATTCAGTGCTAGCATGTCTAGACAGTAGGGGGGCAACTAGAATTTTCAAGATAGAGTTTTTTAAAGGTACAACCATATATGTGTAAACATAGACAACCTACATAGGTGGTTGCAAGTTTTGCACTAACGGTTGGATTTGTGTGGATATGAATTGCATGACACTTACCAATTCTAGCTACACTTGCTGCATTATTTTGGGCATGTGCCACACCTAATTTTCTTCCTTTACCTTTTGAATCCAGGACCTAAATATGTTGGAAAGAGAGAGATGATTATATGAAAGCGAAGGGTAGTGTGCTTCTCGGTCTACTCCAAATTATCAAAGGTCCTTGCATTTTTTGAATTGGTATATCTTGGGTGAAATTTGAAATTGTTGACATTGATTAGAATTAAGCAAGTCACGAAGACCTTGCAAATTTCTTGGAGTTTGAAGTGGTAATATATCATGTGTGGTGTGTCTTCAAATTACCATCATGATAGAAAATGGTGATGAATGAACTATTTGGAGGCATCTTTGAGCTACTTGGAATATCGTCCCATTGATTATGATTAGGGGCTCGATATGTTTGGACTGGATATTGAGTATAAGGGTTGTTCATGATGAGGATTGTTAGTAAAATTAATTCTTTTACGATAGTAGTAAAATTAAACTCACGTTTTTTAAATGCAAGTTGAGTTCAATGACTCGTTTCAACCCAATTCTACAAAGCAAAACAAGTGCACGATGCAACATTCCATTCTTGGCATACAGATTAAGAATGGCAATATTTGCATTAGCATCATCTTTATATTCCCTTGTGATGATAGCTTCTAGAAGCTTCTACATATCTTGGTGCATCACTATAGAAGCGCTTGCTTCTAAAATGAAAAGATATTCCATCCTGTTTGGCTAGAAATTTTCATTGGCGTTTGCTAAAAACACAATATTAGTGAGTTTGGGAATCTCCCAATTCCCATTTTTTGAATACTAAAAAGGTGACACATGGATAGCATGCGCATAAGTTTCTCAAAACCATATGATATGACCTATCATTGGAAAGCACTTAAAAAATGGAATCTATTGAGCTATAGAGCGCTTGATTTGGAGTTATAGTGTTCAAGTTATGACAAGTCCAAAGATTTGATCACGTGTCCCAAACTTATGGAAAATTCCCATTTTCCCCAATATGGTGTTTAAAACAGATCAATAGTCCCTATACCATGACCATTTTGAGCACAAGTTGCAATCATTGTGCTCCATATAACTCAATCATACCCTTGATTTCATGAAAGGCCTTTTCTTGTTGTATCCATATTACCATTCAAGTACCTTAAGGATTATTTTGTTGTATGCTTACTTGTTGTGTATGTTCAAGACGGAGTGTGCCATAATAGCATTTTTTTTAAAGCCACTATGGAAAGTAAATGTAGTTTTTACTACACATGTTATGCTCATAGGACCTATTTGCACCTGTGCTTACTTATTATGCATATTCAAGAGGGAATGTGCCACATAAGCATCTCTTTACACTTAGTATTGAAAGTAAATGTATTTTTTAGTGTAGATGCTATGCTCACATGACCTATTTACACCTATGTTGAAGGTATTAACAGATCAAACACTCACTGCAAAGAGGTTGCTACAAAAACTCTTCGTGACCTAGCAAAAGATATTGAGGTTTTTGGTTGGATGATGTAGAAAGGTGTTCCATAAGTTTTTGTAAAGGTATCTAATAAGATCCATGAGAGTTCAAGTGGCTATTTCTTGGGCATTAGCAAAGATAGTGGTGTTAGACATTTAGTCATCCCTAGGTCTAGCACAAGTTGTGTTAGGATTGTTTAGGACATATTTACCCAATTTGGAGCACGTTAGATAGTTTTGGTGCAGTTGCTAGCAACTTATTGCTTAGTTTGGGAAGATTTGACATTTGTGGTGCCGCATGGTAGTTAGGCAATGATCCATGCGTTACTATGATTATTTTATTAAGTTTATTGCAATCAACCATTTTTCAACTCACTCAAGATGTATTTTATTCTTTTATTTCAATCTATTTATAGTCAGCTTTCCCAAGGATCACATTCTCTCTCTCTCTCTCTCTCTCTCTCTCTCTCTCTCTCTCTCTCTCTCTCTCTCTCTCTCTCTCTCTCTCTCTCTCTCTCTCTCTCTCTCTCTCTCTCTCTCTCTCTCTCTCTCTCTCTCTCTCTCTCTCTCTCTCTCTCATGCTTCCCACATGGGGGGGGCGAGAGTACTGTAGATTATCTACTCGGACCGATTGATGGGATGCATACTATCGAGTCCTTCGGCCTTGGGAGACTTCCACTCGGTGCCGATCACACCTTTCTCAGTTTCTCACTCCTCACCTCATTACCATCACCACCTGCAGATATCATACCCCACATGCATACTACCATACACTTCACTCATGAGCTCTCACATGTTTACTCACAACATCTGGAGGAGCACATCACGTCACTTGATCCATACACACCCCTTGATACACTGACCACTGATATCACACGCATTCTGCATGATTCTACTACACTCAGTTTTCCACATCACACATACACGCACCCCCCTCGGACCGGTACCATGCCACAGAACAGGTGGTATGATGATGAGTGCAGATATCTACGTCGACAGCTATGCAATTTGGAGGCCAGAGGAGAGATCACACACAGAGAGGCGCAGAGACGCATGCACCGCTTGACCTGCCGTAAAAAGCGGGAATGGGAGGAGGAGAGATATTTGGGATATATACCACCTTCTTATGAGCAGAGATTGTGCAGAGGCATGGAGGCAGATCAGAGAACCACGCTCACCCACACCGATACATGACCCTACAGTATGGCATGAATACGCACAGAGTTTATATCATGTACCCGCACAGCCACTGATACCCACACCATGTACACCGAGACCGGGTATTTCATCCTTTTTCACCACTAGTATGGTGAAACATGCTATCTCACGGTTACAGCATGGCCGCGCTCGAGATCAGTTTGATCTTTAGGCAGAGCATATTATATATGGCAGAGACACATTGGCTCCACTCATTGCTCACCTCTTCAACTATGCATTGTCTGAGGGGTTCCCTGACTCGTGGACAGAGCACACCATTGTACCTATCCACAAGTCAGGGGATCCGATGGATCCTAACACATATAGGACCATCATGATTGGGCCAGTTTTGGCCAAACTTTATGGCACGGTGATGGAGGAGGAGCTCAGCACGCTGGTAGAGAGAGAGTGCATGCGCACACCCGGACAGGCAGCAGGGTTCAGACGGGCATTTTCTACCATAGACCACATCTTCACTCTCCGTTGTCTGATCGACCAGACATGAGTGAAGAAACAAAGATTGTACTGTTGCTTTGTGGATTTCCGCAAAGCCTTTGACATGGTTCCAAGAGAGAGGCTTTTCAAACGCCTACTTGATCTCGGGGTGGATGATGACATGATGTGGGGTATTTATGCACTATATGAGCGGGTTACTATAGCAGAGTCAGATGTCCGGGAGGTATATCAGATCCCCTTGTGAGCACTATTGGTGTGAAACAAGGATGCCCACTCTCACCGACTCTATTTGGGCTATACATTGATGAGATAGCAGAGTTTATTCAACAGCGAGCCGGTGGAGGTATAGATCTTAGTGGAGCCACAGTTCATATCTTACTATATGCAGATGACATTGTGTTGGTCTCAGACTCAGCTCAGGGATTACAGCAGCATTTATTAGCATTGGATAATTTTTGCATACAGAGAGGCATGACAGTGAATCTTGGTAAAACCAAGGTTCTTATATTCCATACATCAGCTCAGATACGCAGACAGAGTATTTTCATGGCAGCAGGAGGGAGTATTGAGGTCACTGGATCATATGTATATTTGGGAGTCACCTTTACAGTAGCTTCAGGGACTTTCTCGATGACACAAGCAGCTCGTGACTGCCTCACTAGAGGATACTCAGCATTGGCTCTTATGGAGCGATAGTGTCATCAGGCACATTTCCAGGAGCCCCGCACCAAGGGGTGGCTCTTTGATACTCTAGTCACTCCAGCACTGATGTATGGAGCAGCTATATGGGAGCCAGGCCTTGCCGATTATGTATGGACATTGATGGAGAGACCTCAGGTGATCATGATATCTAGATTGATTCGCAGCAAGGCCTCAGCCCCACATGACATTGTGCAAGCAGAGCTTGCCACACCGCCCATGCTAGTCGAGGCATTATTTCAGATAGTCTGCTTCCTACACAGATTTCAGGATATGGACAGAGATCGCATTGCATACAGAGCATATATGGCATCTTGGGAGATGGCTCGAGCGGGGGATACCACATCATGGTATGCACAGACTAGAGCTTGGTTTGACAGACATGGGCTGGACATTGATAGATTCCCACCTCTTCTATATGATACTCAAGCTCCCACTTACACCCTCTCTCTCTCTGAGAGGAACAGAGTCATCAGACAGGAGATATGGCATATTTATATACAGAGGACATGGGTCACTCCTGCACAGCCACTGCCATCGAAGATGGCACATTATTATACACAGTTCTTGAGCATATCAGAGTAGGGATTCATAGAGATTCCGAGATATATGCAGATCTATATGTCACATTGATTGAGAGTTCTTATTGGCAAGCTCAGGGTATCATCACATTAGCTTATGATTGAGAGTGGCAAAGCCAGTGGCATCCCACGGGAGGAGAGGATATGCCCCCTTTGTAGATCAGAGGTGGAAAGTGAGGAGCATTTTGTTCTCAGATGCCCGGCATACTCAGAGTTGGGATCTAGATACACATTGAGTAGCTCACTTCAGGGATGTATGATTGATATGGATCAAAGATCATTTGGCCATTTTCTGGGAGAGGCATGGCACATCAGAGAGAAGAGCACCCAGACAACTATTACACAGACAGAGAGGGGCCCACCCAGACAACTATTACACAGTTCTTTCAGACAGACAGAGTGAGAGCTACTGTACCAGCCTCTAGCCAGACCTCCGGGCTCACACTACAGCAGGCTGAGGACCAGCGTACCCGACGCCGCACGAGGATCTGTGGGTTTCGGACCCCACAGCCACACTGACAGGAGATCTGAAGGATTCTTGATCTACATCGACAGCAGACTGAGATTCGACGACACTCGACACATTGGATCTCAGATCTCCAGTTTGCTCTTTCTCCACCGCCAATGTACCACATCCTGCATCTAGGAGGGATCACCTGCTATTAGCGACTTCGACGACTGCTACTACATCCCAGGATAGTATATCTCCTTGCATCTGTTACATATACACATCGCACCACTTTATCACAGCCAACACTTGTTTCCCTATCACAGCCGACATTTGTTCCCCCTTTGTAGCCATTATCTGGAGTACCAGAGCTACATACGCACATACACATACACGACACTTATCACACTCACAGCACCATATTTTCAGTTTCCATTTTTTAGCTTTTCATTTAGCACTTTTATTTTGGATAGCTGGACCTCATCAGTTGTATCACAGTTTGTCTCATAGGCCAGTTTTGGTCTTTCTTTCTTTCTTTCTCTCTCTCTCTCTCTCTCTCTCTCTCAACACAATATTAGTGAGTTTCGGGATCTCCCAAATCCCATTTTTTGAATACTAAAAATGTGATACCCAGATAACATGCCCATAAGTCTCTCAAAACCATACGAAGTGACCTATCATTGGAAAGCACTTTAAAAATGGAATCTATTGACCTATAGAGTGCTCAAATTGGAGTTATAATGTTCAAATTATGACAAATCCAAAGATTTGACCACATGTCCCAAACTTATGGGAAATTTCCATTTTCAACTACTCCAAGGAAGAAGAAGTACATCCAATTCATCTACAAATTATTCTTGAGTTGCTTCAGGAGAAGAAGCTCTTCGCTAAGAAGAAGAAGTGTTCTTTCTTCAAGAAGACAATAGAATACTTGGGATTCATTGTCTTGAAGGAAGGAATATTCGTAGATCCTGCAAAGATCAAGGATGTCCAAGATTGGGCACCACCTCAAAATGTCAAAGAAATTAGAGGATTTCTAGGTCTGACATGGTGGTACATGATTTTTATCAATGATTATTCTTTGATTACAGTACCTCACAATAAGCTGCTCTAGAAGCAAGTTAAGATTGTATGGGCAGAATGAGAGCAAGAAAGCTTTAATAAGCTAAAAGAATGTGTGACCACTAATCTTGTCCTAAAGTTGCCAGACTTCTCAATGGAATTTTAGGTCATCACAGATGCAAGTATCATGGCATTGGGATGTATCCTTACTCAAGAAGGTGTCCAGTCATGTATTCTTCTCGAAAGCTGAAACCTTATGAGAAGATTTATGATGCGCATGACGTGGAGCTTTTAGCAGTCATCCATGCCTTGAAACTTTGGCGTCATTATCTGGTGGGCAAAAGGTTCACACTTCTGACTAATAACAAAAGTCTTAAATGGATCTTCACACAACTAGATTTGAACATGAGATAAAGGAGATGGAGTTTTAAATGGATCATCACACAACTAGATTTGAACATGAGATAAATGGATCTTCACACAACTAGATTTAAACTAGATTTGAACTAGAAAATGTGGTAGATGATGCCTTGAGCAGGAAATCATTCCTAAATGCTTATTCTTAGAATATCCTAGCAACAAAGGATTTCTCGCTAGCCTAATTTCCATGCCAAGAAATCCCATCTTGGAACCAATGGCTACAGAGATTCCCAATGACACAAATTATCTGGGGTTAAGAGAGACCATCAAAGCATGAGGTGATGGTTCAACATTAGAGCCTAGCTATAAACATTATCACCTTGAAGGAGAGCTGTTGTACTATCATCATAGGCTATGTGTGCCTAACAATTGGGACCTCAAAAAGAAGATTCTTTGGGAGGCCCATGATAGTCTCATAGGCTGGATGCCCTGACTATGCTAAGACTATCAACAATGTTAGGAGAAGCTATCACTAGCTAGGAATGAAAGTTGATGTTCTGATGTACGTGACTCAATGCTTGATTTTCCAAGGAATCAAGGTAAAAAGGATCAAACTTCCTAGATAATTACATCCACTTGACAATCCAAAAATGAAATGGGAATGTATCAATATGGACTTTATGATTGGCCTTCCTACAGTGCAGGAAGGTTATGATTCTATTGTAGTAGTTGTGGATTTGCTGACAAAGGTTGCTCTTATCACATCCCAGTAAAGACTACCTTCAAAGCATCTAACATTGCTAGGTTGTTTGTCAAGGAGATCTTATGACTACATGAACTGCCAAAGAGGATAGTCAAAGATAGAGACTCACTGTTCATGTCCAAATTCTAGACTTGTCTCTTCCAGGCTATTAGAACCCAATTGTGATTCAGTACCGTCTATCATCCACAAATATATGGGTAAACTAAATGGGTGAATCAAGTACTGAAGGACATTTTAAGGGCTTACTACATTAGAGAGCCTAAGAAGTGGATCCAATATCTTTCCTTAGTTGAATCAGCCTATAATGACTCATATTACCAGCAAAGCATTGATATGACTCCCTTTCAGGCATTGTATGGGCAAGAGTGCTTGTCTCCTCTAAATTTTTTAGATCCGACCTTAAGGGTCAAAGCATCTAGGAAAATGTTGGAAGAAATGGAAGATTAGACTAAAGTGATCCATCAAAACATTAAGGCTACTTAAGACAGGTAGAAGGCAAATGCAGACACCAAAAGAACTTCTTGCACATTCAAGGAGGGTGAGATGGTTGTCTTAAGGGTTCTTGACCTAATAAAAGTTATGTATCTCCTGAAAAATTCAAGAAACCGAGCCCTAGATATTGCGACCCCTACAAAATTATCAAATTTCGTGGTAGGGATACCTACAAATTAGAACTTCCCCCTCATCTCAAAGTTCATAATGTTTTCCACGTAAATCTTCTAAAACAGTATGTCCTTAGTCTTGATCATGTCTTGGATGATGGATAATTGTAATGCCAACTCAAGGAATCTTAGAAGTCTAGCTTGAGAGAATTCTAGAGGCCTCTCAAAAATGGTACTCTTCATGAGTACCTTGTGCAATGGAAGGATTTCCCTGAAGAAGATACCACTTGGATCGAGGAGTCCATTCTCTAGAGAGACCACCAAGAGTTTCTCTCAAGATGAGGACATCTTGATTTCTCTAAGGGAAAGAGGATGTAACAAACTGCCTTGACAACACAAAATGTATACACAAAAAATTAAAGAAATCTCCAATGGCAATTTTGTTCATCGTATACACAAGCAAAATCGTTGATCCTTGCATGAACTTTCCCCCCCCTTCCACTAGCCAAAGGACTTAAGCCTTTAAAGTACGGAATCGATGGGGATAAGTTATCCATGTGAACTTTTCCTTAGGCATATGTGCACATACGTGAACACGTGCATGCACATTTCATAAATAAAGATATAATTTAGGCTTGTGAGCTTAGTCTTGATGTACGGTTGCGCATCTACTTAAAAGTACACAAACACGTACAAAAAGAATAGTTTCTACAAACACGAGCTAAGTATTTTCAATAGTGTATGTGCATTGTTCCTTATCATAAAAACTCCACCTTAGTCGTCGACAAAATACATAAGAAATTATGCATGCATGAAAAGGAAAAACAAGAAGAAAAGAAAAATCATCCAATTAGTCTAATTCTAACTAAAAGCTAAAGAATAGTTAACTTAAAGAGAGAAAGAGTTCAATTGTAAGTAGGACTTTAGAAGAGAATGACACATGGTGAGAGAGAGATAAGAAGTGATTAGAAAGAGTTTGTACTTTTCCTCCCATCTCTTGCTACATAAGTACTTATTCCCTTGTTTTTTCAACTATCATAATTTTTTTAAAAAGAAAAATCCTAGTACTTTTTAACCTCCACAAGACACCTCATTTCTCATATCCTAATTTTTCATGAAAAATTCAAAAATGAGATTTCTTTTTATTGATTGAAATTTCCCAAGTTCCCACATTAGTACTCCTCCTCTAGATTTTCCAATTTTCATTTTAAAAAAATTGGGATATTTTTAGCCACCTCCAACCTCATCAGGACACATCATACCCTCTTTCTAATTTTCTCTTAAAATAAAAAAATGAGTTTTTTCTTAAAAATCTCAAACCGCCACCTTGTTAGAAATATCCTACACATGGCAATTTCATGTTAAAAATAACTTAGGAAATTTTAACAAGCAGTCACCCAGTTAATCAATCCATCACCCATCATTTTCATGATGCGACCATGTGACATTTAGATGATGCTTATGTAGGCACCATCCCACACCTCCCCTCCTCTCCTATAAGTAAGAGTCCCTTTCTCCATTGTAAAAGCATAGATTGTGGAGAAAAACAGACTCTGTTGTGAAGAAGGGCGATCAAAGATACCCTTACGCTACTAAAATATTTTCTTAATTTTCTTATTTCTCTAAAAACCAAAAATATCCTCATCATGCTGGCATGAAGACAAGGTTTGGAATCACCCCCAAATGTTGCTATGCCGCCATCATCATCACTTAAAGTGGGGCTGGCTACAAATAATCCTAGCCAAAACAAGATTAAGAGTGACTTTAGTGGTTGACTTTTCCCTAGGGTCAATTGCTCGGGCTCAAACGAGCTAGATATATAGCTTCATATAAGGGAGTTCCAAAAGCTAATATTTAACTGCCGCATCCAAGATGAAGGGCATCTAAGGATGTTCTTCAACATGACCTTGAAGGGAAGGGTAGCTATATGGTATCATGGCCTTGAGGTCCAAACCATAACCACCGTGGACTTATTTTATGAAGCCTTCTGAAGGGAGTTCACCCTTGATGGGGGTGGCGGATATTGGCTGCGCGTGTTGAATTTGACATACCAAGAACCGCATCAAGATATTTAAACCTATGCTAAGAAGATCAAAGAGGTTTTCCATAAATTGGATGCCTCTATCCCTATCCCACGTGCTGCCCAATTACAATACTTCTTGCATGGTCTTCATTTTAACATCGAGGTGCAGTTGAGTAGTGTCACCTTGGTGGATATAGACACTACCATTAGACGAGTGTAACTGGAGCCCCAAGAGGAACATCAAGGAAAAGGGAATTCTCTTATAAGAAAATATATCATGTAACATCAACAAGCTTTTATTTCATTAATTTGATCATCAAAACAAAGAAAACAACAATTCTTGATGCAGCATCATAGTAGATCTCCCATGGATTTGATAGAATCAACCATATTCTTCAATATCTTTACAAAATCCATCAATAGAACAAAGAAAACAAAGGAATACACCATCTTTGAATGGAAATACATCACATAGTATTCATCTTCAATATCTTCATAATCTTCTCTCTCAATCTCTCATATACAATTGGACTATTTTGATAGAATTGACTATCTCTGACTCTCTCTCTCTCTCTCTCCATCAATAGTACATCATATCCTCACTACAATACTCTCATAATAACCCTCAATAATCCTTCTTAGGTCATGGATGCACCTCCCAAGAGGTATGTCTGATATGAAGAGGCACCAGAGCCACTACAGTGTCTTTTCATAGCTCACCACTGTCACTTCATTCTAGTCTTTACTTGAGTCTTCAGCAGCTACTTCTTTGACTTCTTTTAGCTCTTTTACACTTGTATTCACCTCTTTCCAAGGCTAGAAAACTTTCCCAAGCTACACTCTCATCCATTAGAAGCATACAGAGGCATATAGAAGGTCTACATACGCTCTACAGAAGCTCACCAGAGAGTTACAGAAGGTCAACAGAAAGCATCAGAACCACATAACTCATACCAAAACCATTCCAAACCATCAAAAATCACTCAATAAGATTTCAAAAAATCTCAAACCCTATCAATCAATACTCCATCCCTCCTTACAGAGAGAAAACAGAACAAAACATAAGCTCAACAGAAGCTATCAGGACCAAACAGAACATATCAGAACATCATTAGAACTTCACATCTCTACTAATAAGCATCATGAGATTAATAAAACCATTCCAACCTATCCAAAACACTCTCATACCACTTTCAAACCAATAAATCATCTCATAAAATCAACCATTCAACTCTCAAAAACAACAAAAATCAGCCAAAAAATAGGTCATTTCAACACTCAACATATCCCCACACTTAATAAGGAAGCGTCGTTGCGACCAAAGAAAAAGGGAATACAAGTTCATTCAAAAGCTCAACTTTAATCTTCAATAAATCTTCAAAAATAGTCCATCCAACCACCACCCCAACTTATGACCTGTATCTAATATAAAGAATACAACGGAAGGAAAACCCTTTATACATTAACACTTCTTATCAAACTGGAAATCACAACAAACTTGTAAAGGATATAAGAGGCTTTTTCTTCTGCATCAGCAACTATCCAACCAGCAACACCATCACTGCAATTCTCCAAAAATGTAGCTCGCACAAAAGCAAATCGAATAGGCAACCACCATGCTCTTATTACATAAATTAACCCACAACACAAACACTATACACAACACAACCATCTGAATGACTCCTCCAAAAAGAGAGATTTATCATTAAAAATCATCCACCATACATGGCAAAGGTATCAATGAAGATGATCCCTCTTGAAAGATTGGTGATTTCGAAAACGATCCATGGATAAGGATTCATCTACAAATGTCTTGGGAGGATTCTGAAAAAACTGAAGGCAGCACATCCTTTCCAACAAGACAAGGTATCTGCTAGGCAAACAAAGGGCATGAAAGTACAAGACATCCAGTTGCTGGGAATCAATGCTCACATTGACATTCATGCACAATTTTGGAATATGCTTTGAATCATTATGAGAATGCCTATGCATATACGCCAGGTACCAAGTAAAATGAGCGGTTAAGCACACAGAAGGATTTGCAGACTGAGAATACTGCTGAGCAAAATGCAGATAATTCTGATAAGCCTGACTAGCACTTATCCATTCTCTTGGGATCAATGGCCAATTGATTTGAGGTCCAGTAAGGGAATAATTGGAACTCCAGCCTCTTCTTCGAAGAATCTTCTGATCAAAACCTTGATACCCACTAACCAACTGAGGAGGATTAGGAATAGAAGTGTTAGGAGATGGAAGGGGGACTAATGAAAGAGGATGAAGCAATGGATATACAAAATCATAAAATGAAGAATGGATTAAAGATGGATTTGCTGAAAATTGAGGAGATTCGGTTAAGAAAGGCGTTAAAAGATAAGCAGGAAAAGTTGATAGAATGTCAGGGGATGGGGAAGGACAAGGATCAGGAGATAGAAAAACTCGATCTTCAATAAAAGAACAATGGGTAAAGATAGGAATTTGAGGAGATCCTTGAGGTTGGAAAAGAAGGGGTAAAATAACTTTTGGGTTAGATTGAAAAAGGGAAATATAAGCATCATACCTATGAGCCATTTGTTGATAATGAGTTAGGCATGGTAAGGATGGACCTAAAGCTGATCTACGATGATAGGCTTCAAAGAAAGAAGTATCAAATGGGGGTTGGTTGGAGAGATAGGCTAAAAGATCCACCCTCAGTTGGTTAGTGTTCTGGGCATGAGCTGAAGATTTGACCTGTTGATGATTCAAAATGACAGCATCAACCATAGTGTGCCATGAAAACTCAGGACACTTAGCCACCTTTGAAGAATATCCCTAGAACATCTCATCAATCCTCAACTCCAAATGTCAGACATACAAAGAAGCTTACAATACCACATCTCCAACATACCAAGCTAGATCTTCATCATCTGGAATCAGTAAATCACCCCTCAAATACACATAGGACAGAAGCATTGTATCTGGAGTGATAGAGTCTTCAAAAACCATCCTCACTACTTCTATAATGGACAAAAAAGGAATGATCTGGTGGAACATATTCTTGATACTGCTCAAAAGAAGACCATAACAAATCCATGCGAGATTGCAATCTTTCCACCTTGGCCTGAAATAAGGGAGATAAGGTAGCATGTCTCTGAAGAACTGCCAAGTCTGCAGGGGATAAAAGAGAAACTGGCTGCACAGGACTCTGTGTATTGGACCGACACTGAGCCAACTGATCTTTGAGTTGCTGGATTTGAGCATTACTCTGGTCTAAAATAGCTGTGGTGAATTTAAACTTCTCTACTTGGGCAGCTATCACCTCCTTCATCTCTTGACTCTCCTTCAGTAACTTATCCCTCTCCTCTGTTACATCAACCACTTGAGACCTAGCTTCCACCAACTCAGCTTTCAACTTAGAGATTTTAGCTTTTTGAGTATCCATGAGCTTAGTCTGCTACTCCATTTGCATACAAAGGTCAGAGAATTTCTCCTGAGCAGAGGCTAACTCAGTATTGGTCTTATTCAGTTCCTCCTTAGACTGCTGAACTTCATCATAAAATGAAGAATATAATTGCTGGATACAGGCAGTCATCGAAAGTTCAATAGAACTCTGGATATCCTTGCACAAGAACGGAATAGCATCTCCTTTACCAGGCAGTGAACAAAAGGAATAGTAAGTTCTAGTATCCCATCTCTATGGGCTCTGAAAAGATTTGGCGTCTGAAGGAAAGCAGGCAAGGTGCTGCAAGAGTGGGTAGGAATTGTCACTGGAACTGGAGGAATAGGCACTGACTTAGCCACCCTCTTGAGGTGCTTTCTCTGAATGACAAGGGGAGGAGGAGAATCATCATCCTCAATTATCACATCATCATCTTCATTATGAGGCGGAGGAGGAACTTCTGGAGGATCAACTGGAGGTAAAGGAACTGCCTTTGCAGGGGCACCATGTAGCATGAAGACATAGAGGAAGGACCCAAATGTAACATTAGTCACATTTCCTCGAGTAGCTCGGATAAAGTGGTGATCCATCTTGGAGAGGAGGTAGGTACTCCAATCAATAGTTATGCCTTTCAAAATCATTCGTGAAGCTGTAAACAACTCCTTGGAAAGATAATGAGATGGGGATTTTGCACGCATGAACCTGTCCTGAAGGAATTGGCATAGTTGTTTCCATAGGGGATTGAAAATCATGGAAACACCAACTCTTGATGTGATAATGACCTTCTTCGGATCAAGAACATCTTGAGTCTGCTTCTGCAATAGCTTCAAAATATCGTCATTGGTGAACAACTGTCTGGCAGCAGGGACAGACTCCCCACGATATGGCAGACCAAGAGCCTTGCCTAGACTCTTCGGTGTCAGAAGAACAGTAGTGCCATGGACTAGACCAGACCTCTTACTGTAAGAGGTTAAAAACTCGTCACAAAGGGAAGGATCATCTGGAACCAGTGGGAAATAAAGGCTCACGAACTTGGACAAGCCCACTTTAGCGACAACGTCCGAATCCAGTAACAAAGAATAATCATGGACAGCCAAAGGAACATACTGGATCGGGGGAGGAGTACGAGAGGGCGCCATTCAGATGGTTACACACACACCACAAACATAGACAAACAAAGAGAATGTCTGCAAAGCAACAGACAAAAACCAAGGATAAGATATCAACCAATGTGGTAAAACATGACTCGACCAACTATCCCCAAGCAAACCACAGCCTAGAAAAAATTCGACATGACCTCTACACATATGCGACCGAAAGCTTCATGCTATGCAACATGCAAACACCCAAAACCCCGTATCAAGCAATAAAGAAAAAACTACACACCGTACCCTTAACCGTAACAAAGAAACTGAACCAAAACATAACAACAACCCACACACATCATGACCACAACTTGGATAATTAGGTTTGACCATGGAGACAACTCCGAAGACTTCGCGTACCCATCCCACGAAACGAGTTCATTAAAAAGGGAAAATAAGTGTAGTGAGAGGGAAGTTAATTTAATGAAAGGTTTATTTTATGAATTATTAAGAAATGGATGAATTTCTAATTAAGTGATAAACCTTAACAAGAAAACGACGGTTCCTTCTTAAAATTATAATTACCAATTATTAGGTTGAAGCGGTGTATTAATCCGAATCCTAGACTTCGCTACCCAGACTGGGTCTCTAAATGCAAATTCATTTATTAAAAATTAAGGTGATGTGGAGCGCTTTTTTGCCAGCGCGTGCTTTTGTGACGGTTGGTTCATTTTTATTAAAAATATTAAGGTGCCTCTGAAGCGCACATAGCGCATGCTAAGTGAACGGCGAGTTGATTTTAATTAGAAAAATGTGTGTTTGGCGGGAGCGTGCGTGCCATGGTGGTGTTTAGGATTCATGTTAAAAATTAAGTGTGAATTTTGGGATAGCAGAAAAAATAAAAAATATAAAAGAAAAAATACCTGGAAGTGGGTGTATGTGTATGCAATGAATGCGCACTTCTCAATCCCAAAATGTAGGTCAGCAATCCAAAAAGAACCAAGGTATCTAGATTTTTTTTCAGATTTTTCAGCTTGTGTTTGGAATTAAAGAGGATTTTTCATGAATTTAGGTATTTAATGAAGCATTTTTGCCATAAAATAATAATGGAATAAAATGACACATCATTTTCAACTTAGGAAATATTCCAAAAATAAGCAAAAAAGTTGATGGAATTTTCAAGAATTTTTTGGCAATTAAATTGGAATTTTTACCCATTTTAATAAATTTTGTTTATTTTGTGTGTATTTTTAAAAGAATTTTTACTTTTAAAATGTTTCTGAATTTTTTTTCTGAACTTTTCAGTTTAGAAAAAGATAGCAATTTACTGCAGAAAGATTGGGAATGTTTTTAAGATTATCCTGTAATTTATTTTGAGTTTTAATTGATTTTTAATGATTTTTTTGTAAATTTTCAATGTATTTTTAGGTTTTCGAGTTTTGAAAATCAAAAATCCGGGAATATGCCCAGGAATGGACTGCATGTCAGATGTGTGTGAATAGTCGGCTGGTGCACACCACCGCACGGACAAGGGAACGCGCGTCCCCGCGCGTGAATAGCTGCTAACGGACTCCCGCACACGAACAACCACGAACACAACCATACATGCACACACACCTCGTGTGTCAGGGGGCTGAGAAGAGGTTCCACAGGGTGCTGCAGTTTCTGCGGGTGTATTCCGGTGTTGTCGGGTTGCGGTATGGAGGTCTGCGCCGACGGAAGGTACGGGGCGTAAAAGGGATAGGGGGGAACGGGTTCCTGGAAGGGGGTTGTGTGTGGGGGTGGGTATGGGGGAAACTGGGGGCTTGGGTGGCGGGATAGTGGGGTTTGGTGGGACTGGGGGGCTTATGAGGGGGTTGGTGTGTGTTGGTGGGCCTGTGGGTTGGGAGTGGGTGGGAACTAGGGGCTTAGGGGGGTTGTGGGGGGGGGGGGGGGGGAGTATTGATGGAAACGATGTGGCGGGGGTATTGATGGAAACAATGTGGCAGGGGGGCCCGACAGGGCAGGCGGCGGCGGGACAAGAAGACGGCGGCACTAGAGGTTGGAGGGAGCGAAGGCTGCAGACGCCGCGAACGCTGCGGGTGGTGGAAGGAGGAGAGGAAGAGGGGGGGGAAGGCAAGGCGGGCGGGGCGTGGAGGAGGCCCACGAGGAGGGGTGGCGGGGTGTGGAGGACGTGGAGGAGGCATGGCAGGGCGCGGGCGTCAGAGGCGTGGCAGGGCGCGTTTCCAGGGCAGGGGCGGCGGTAGGAGAGGAGGGAGGGAGGAGAAGAGGAGGAGGAGGGAGAGGGAGGTGGAGATGGAGATGGAGAAGAGAAGGGGAAACGCAGGGAGATGGAGAGAGATGGAGAGAGAAGGAAGGGAGAGGGAGGGAGAAGGGCACGCAGGGGGGAGAGGGAGATGGAGGTGGTTGGGGGGAAGGGGTCGGGGAGTGAGAAAGGTGGATGTGGGGGGGATAGGGGAGGGTGCCAATGGATGTGGGGAGGGAGGGGTGCCCATGGGGGGTGGGGGGGTGCCCATGGGGGATGGGGGGGGATGGGTGCCCAGGGAGGGAGGGGATAATAAATGGGGGTTTTTTTTGTGTGTGTTTTTTTTAATATTAAAGAAAGAAAGTAAAGAAAAGAAAGGTGTGCCCCCGTCCCGCATGCGTGCACGGGGCGGGGTAAAAAAATTTGCCGTGACGGGAGCGAAATAGTGACGGATGTCAGTACGGGGCACGTGGACGCGACCAAGGCGTGTTGAGACGCGTAAAATCGAAAACAGACGCGTTCACGCACGAGACGAGTCGCGAGAAACACATAAAAATAAAGAAAAATTAATATCTCTCAATCTAGGCATCGAAACGAAATGTCATAAAAACAAAAATTGTGCAGGATGGCAGGGGGAAGACAAGAAAATAGCAGAACGGGGGTTTCGGGGAGGTAAAGGGCGTTCACATGCAAAAAACACAAAAAAGGGTCAAAAAACGCAAACAAAAATTAATATCGGAAGATCCGTGCCGCGAAACGAGGTGCAAGAAGAAGGAAAAAGGAGCAAAAAGACGTGCTTGACAATCCTATCACATCAAAACATGGTTCCGACTGAAATCAGATGCGTTCACATGGGAAAAACCCAAAAAACAGACCCGAAAATGAAATCGGAAATTAAGAGTGGACGAACCGCGTGCCGGAATGACATGAAGTAAGAAGGAAAAATGTTCGCAAGAAGGGGTGGCACAGGGTTGTCATGCCAAAACGCAGTTCCGGTGGAAGTAGGAGGGGTTCACGTGCGAAAAACACCAAAAATACACCCGAAAACACATTTAAAAATGAACAATTAAAAATCCAGAAGTCGAAAGAGGGTGGAGGAAAAAGGAAAAAGGTGGGGGAAGGCGTGGTAGACACGACTGTTAAATCAAATCGGAATTCCGATGTAAACAGGGCAAGTTCACATGGAAAAATGTCAAAAAGATGCACGAAAAAGTCTCGAGAAATTGCAAAAAGGAATATTGGACAAACCGGGCATCAAAAGGACACGGAGGAAAAAGGAAAAATGTCAGGGGTAAAGTGGTTGTCAGGGCTATGATGTGAGATTACGGGTCGGAAACAAGAAAAGTGCGTTCACATGGAAAACCGACCAAGTTGCGCAAAATGCTTCAAAAATAATAACTCGAGAACCGTGCACCGGAACAAGGGTTGGTAAAAAGGACAAAGGGTTAGTTCAAAGGGATGAACAGGGCTATAACATTGGATGTGGATTTTGGTGAACGTAGGGTGTGTGCACATGGCAGGACAGCAAAATCAGGGAATGAAGGAAAACTGCAAGGAAATAGCCCCAAGGGTGGGTGAAAAATGAATGGGTGGGATAGGAAGGGACCCCAACAGGGTAAAAGCAAGGCATGGCATAGAGGCATTAGCAAGTTGAGGCATATGCAGAGGGGTATGCAATGTAGACGTGCAGGGACGTGTCCCCACACTTAAAACCTTAACGGACAGGGTTAACCGAGCAACAGGGACCTAATACCACTCAACAGACCAACCACTAACATCCCCACACTTAAAACATGACCGTCACTAACAAACATAAGTTGTATAGTTAGAAAAACTTGGCCCATATTGTTGAGGATCAAGATGGACTGTCGATGGCACATCCACTGTTGTTGTCGACTGCAGGAGGTACCAAGGCATCTTCACAGCACATGTCCTTCGTGGTAGGGACCACGCGACAGCACCCAGGGAGGTAGCTAGTTGAAGGAATCGCATGAAATTCGTCGATGGCGAGGGATACTACACTCAACTTACAATCACTCGTATGGAATGAAAGAGCAATCACTCACCCCATGACTAATATCACTCGAAGAATAATGATTGAAACCCATATCTCATATCCGGTTTAGGAATCGACAAGGGAATGGTGCAAAGGGAGTATGCCAGGGTGCATAGTTGATGGTGCATCAGTGCATCCAACCCGTCTGGCATAGGTGCAAGGAGGAAGGCAAGGGAGCCTTACAGTGCAATGTACAGAACAGGGTGATGTGTCCTATGATGATGGTAGAGACCCACCCCGTGGGTGCATAGGGAAACGGGAACATATCTGACTCCAAGTGTCGTAACGTCCCTCAATCTCACCTCTCGAGAATTGATTGAAGAAACTCCAGTCACACTTAACCCACCCTCTGTCTCACACTCTGTTGGTAGATACAGGAGGGCAACCATGTCTTGAAACCCATTTATGTAATCCTCACGGTCACTTGTGCAGAGATTGTATGCCTTGTACGCATTGGATGGTGCAAATGTGCATCCCGCCCTGTGCCAGCATACAGTGCAAGAAGGAAGGCCAGGGAGCCTTATGGTGCAGTGCACAAAAACAGATCGTGCTTTGTGCATTGAGAGGCCCGTCCTGTGTGTGCAACACTTCATTCACACTTCTCACCTCTCATTTGATTTGAAGGGAAATGACTGGTCACTCACCCCACCCTCTGTCTCACTCTCGTTTACTAAATACATAGGGCAACCATACTCACTTCCCCATCCCGTTAGGATGAAAGCTCACATCACTCAAGGGGTTATGGATGAAGATCACGTCATCAGTTGTTGAAGAGGCGTACCCAGGGAGGTAGCCATCAGATCTGGTACTTCAATTGGTTGTAGAAAAGATCGTCTGCAAAAGGGGGCAGACCGACTGATGAAGTTGTAGAGACAGCGCACCAAGGGAGGTGGCTTCAAATTTCTTCTGGACAAGTTGCTATTGGTGAGTCAGTTATCCTGAACTGCGGGGTGTTACCACCTTTTCCAGAGCCAGCTTCCCGCCCAAGGGTGTTTACCACCTTTTCTTGGAACGAGGCCTGCTATGACAGGGAATTTCTTCCTTTTCTCCCATAATAGTTTTGTTTTTCTTGTTTTCTTTTTTCTTGTTTTTTTTTCTTTTTCTTGTTTTGTTGTTGTTTTTTTTCTTTTTTTTTTCTCCTAGTCCCGAGGGTGTCTCCACCTTTTCTCGAAGAATAGGTCGGCATGACAGGGACCGAAGTCCTTTTCTCCCATGACCGATATATGTTTTTTTTTTCTTTCAAATTAAGCAAGCGAATGGTGGAAATACCATGTGTCAGAACCCACCTCGCCCACTGTCCCTAGTGAAAAATAGAGGATAAGAGATCAAGGCTAGAAGGTGGGGCTGAGGGGACAGAGGGTGGTGTCCACCTCATCAGGAGTGGCTGAAGAACGGCTATCAAAAGTAGCATCATAAGAGTGATAGTGCCATGACAATGGGGGAAAGGATAAGGTGACCGTGATTGTCAAGATTCCCAAGGAGGGAAATACTTCTTTAGGCGATATCCATTGATCAGGAAGGGATCATTAGAGGCATCAATGGTTTGCACTTGAACAGAGCCATTAGGGTTGACAGCAAGTACCTTATATGGGCCCATCCACCGCTGTTGAAGCTTGCTAGGAAACTTGCCAAATCTCGAATCATAAGCCAGGA
Source organism: Lygodium microphyllum (assembly GCF_053477565.2). NCBI lineage: Eukaryota > Viridiplantae > Streptophyta > Polypodiopsida > Schizaeales > Lygodiaceae > Lygodium > Lygodium microphyllum. The sequence goes on from NC_141157.1 coordinate 91,186,728, forward strand.
CAAGGTTACCTTCTTTGAACTCCTTGTGCTTGATGAAGCTGTCATGGTAAACCTTACGTCGAGCTTGCGTGGCTTCCATGCACTGTAGAGCCATCATGCGAGTTTCGTCCAAACATTCCAGGTGCAGGAGCTGGCGTTGCAGTGAATCATGGTCCGCCAAACGCTCTTTGATAGCCACTCTCAAAGAGGGCAATTCCAATTCAACAGGGAAAACAACTTCTGTACCATACACCAACTGGAAGGGTATCTGTCCTGTTGCTGCTTTATGGGAGGTTCTGTATGCCCAGAGAGCCTCTGTAAAATGATCATCCCAATCACAATGATGGGCGGCAATTTTTCTTGTCAGAATCGAGCAGAGGATTCGATTCGTGACTTCGACTTGGCCATTGGCTCTGGGATAATAAGGAGTGGACTTGCGATGGTAGATCTTGTACAGCTCTGTCAACTCTTCCATGACTTTATTAATGAAATGAGTGCCGCTGTCACTTACCAGCTCTAAGGGATTGCCAAAACGGGTGATGCTATTCTCGTACATGAACAGGGCCACGCTGTTACCATCGTCTCGCTTTAGAGCTTTAGCTTCACACCACTTTGTGACATAATCCGTACATACCAGGATGTATCTATTCTGCTTCCTTCTGGTGGGAGGATCGATTGGGCCTATGAAGTCGATGCCCCACTTCTCAAACGGCTTCAAAGGAAGGATAGGTTGCAGTGGCATGGCATTGGTCTTGGTCGGTTTCCCCATTCTTTGACAAGCATCACATCTTTTACAGTAATCATAAGCATCCTTGTGGATGGTCGGCCACCAGTATCTTGCTAGCAGAGCCTTCTTGGCTGTGGATTCTCCTGCAAAGTGAATTCCACACGGCTCGTCATGGCAAGCCTTCAAAACAATCCCAATCTCATCTCTTGCAACACATCTTGTGAGCACTTCATCTTTGCCTTTCTTGTACAGTGCACCGCCTAACAGGGTGTAGGGGGTTGATTCTAACATAAGCTTCTTCCTTTCCCAACTAGAATACCAAGAGGGTATTGTTGGGTTGCCAGCAAATTAGCAATGTTTGCATACCAGGGAGTTACAATATCGACTAGAAATAGGGAAGCATCAGGGAGGTCTGGATCATCCTGCTCCTCGTCTGCAGTCTGCGGGATACGCGACAGATGATCAGCCAGAACATGGGAATGACCAGGCTTAGTAATCACCTCAAAGTCGAACTCCTGAAATAGAAGGAGCCATCTCATCATTCGTCCTTTCACGTCTGCTTTGTTCATCAAGAAGGACAGGGCCTCGTGATCCACATAAAATTTAAAGTGGGTAGATAGGAGGTAGTGGCGAAACTTCTCTAGGGAAAACACCATTGCCAAGCACTCCAGCTCTGTCACTGTATAGTTCCGTTCTCTATAAGTGACTTTTCGGCTTGCATAATAGATGGGCTGATCCAGCTTCGAGGAGCCCTTTTGGCAGAGAACTGCGCCTAAGCCTTCAATAGATGCATCAGTGTGTACATGAAACTCCTTCGTTCAATCAGGAGGTTGTAGAATGGGTGCCTCAATCAGACACTACTTCAGAGTGTTGAAGGCTGTGTCACATTCTTCCATCCAAATAAACTCTACATCTTTCCTTAGAAGCTTGTGCAAGGAGGTTGCCTTTGTTGCAAAATGGGCTATGAACCTTCTGTAGTAACCCACATGGCCTAGGAATCCCCTCAACTGTTTGAGGTTGGTGGGTGCTGTGAGAGCTGCAACCTTTTTTATCTTTGCAGGGTCTATTGATATCCCTTGTGCAGAGACAAAGTGGCCCAACAGAACTCCAGAAGAGACCCCAAAGATGCATTTGTCGGGGTTGAGGAAAATCCCATACTCCCAGCATCGATCAAAACATTGTTCCAGGTGTCCCTAGTGTTCACAGATCAAACTATAGACACAGAAGTCATTCAAATATACCTCAATAAAGTCGTGCAGATGATTTTGGAATGCGACCATCATGACTCGCTGGAAAGTAGCAGGGCCATTACAGATCCCAAACGGCATCACTTGTTAAGCGTAGGTCCCCCATTCTCTGGTGAAGGTTGTTTTGGATTGGTCTTCTTCTGCTATCTCCACTTGGTTATATCCACTGAATCCATCTAGAAGAGAATAAAGCTCATGTCCTGCCACTGTGTCCAACAATTGGTCTGTGAAAGGGATAGGAAAGTGATCCTTCTTCGTCTTGGAATTCAACTTGCGGAAATCCACACATATACGAAGCTTGCCATTCTTCTTGGGTACAACCACGATGGGTGAAACCCATTCACTATTTGCCACTGGATAGATGAACTCCCTTTCCAAAAGCTTCAGCAGCTCTGCTTTCACCAATGTCGAATAATTTGAACTCATTCACCTCTGTCATTGCCGTACTGGCTTGGCATCAGGCTCCAAGTCAATATGATGCTGACATATTGTGGGATCAATCCCCTTTAGGTCTTTGTAGGACCACGCAAACACGTCCAAATTCTCTTTCAACAAGTTGTACAAAGTTGACAACTCCTCTTCTGGTAGGCTGCTACCCACCTTCAAGTGGCATTTAGTGCCATCTGCATCCATAAAAGTTAACTGCCTTTCACCTTCTACTTCACGGATGAAGGTCCCACGGACTGCTTCTGGATATAGATCCAACTCCTTCAAGGGGATGGTGTCCTCTTCCAATGTCCCATGAGAACCAACTTCTTCTTTTGGTGGAGACTTAGGTTGCTCCTTGAGATGTTGAAATGGGATTAGAGCCATTTCGGGTTTGGTTTCAAGATTAGTTATCTCTTGGCTTGAAGACTCATCTTCTGGTGACGCATCTAGGAATGTCACATAACAGGGACCCTCTAATGCCTATTGGGTTTGTGGGACTGGTTCTTGTTGGCATGGTGCATCATCATCATCTTTTCTTGGCAAGGATGGTTGAGGACGGCATGAGCCACTGTTGAAAGACGGCTTGGTCTTCTTAACCCATTTATTATAAAGATTTTGCATATGAGAAAATCCATTTACCAAACCAAATGGTACCATTGCCATTCTGTCCCACAGCATGAGCTCGTCTGGTTCTGATGCTTCTGGAACTTCTTCTTCATATGTATCCTCTTCAAGTGGGATAGACTCTTCCATCTTGCTTTCATAACTTTCTTCTTCCATATCCTCTCCATCCTCTTCTGTCTCTGTCTCTGTCTCTGTCTCTATCTCTGTAGGAGCTTTGTAAGAGAAGAACATGTTCTGTGTTTCATCTTCTGCCTCTGTCTCTGGCTCTGCTATGGCCATGTAATAGGGAGAGCAGTACATCTCACTGTCAGAAGTGATTTCGAAAATCGTTCTTGGTTCAGGCAGGAAGTATTCACCTATTGACAGGGACTTTACATCTTTTGGGAGTTGGCTTACACTATCCACTGTTAAGGAACGTGCCACTGTTTTCTTGGGAAGGATCCATTTGACAGCATCTTCGTCTGTTGATGTTCCATCTATAGCCTCATTAGGGGAGTTAGAAGATAATTCCAAGGAAGTGGATCCATGTCCTTTTTGAGCACCATATAGCTTCAGCACCACTTTATTGGGTCCTCTACCCAAGGTTAAGGTTCCTTTGAACCAATCCGTCCTTGCTCTGGCTTCAAAAAGCCATGGTCTGCCCAATAATAGGGGGTAGGATGTACCATAAGAGTTTGGCTTCACCACGAGATAGGTTAGCCAATAATCTTTTCCAGCCACTGTAGTCTTCACATATGGGAGAATGCCCAAAGGCTTGATTCTGCTCTGATCCGCTAGTCTGATGAGCCATTGGGTTGGTTGCACACCTTGTAGGCCTAGATCCTTCATTGTCACATCCGTCATAATGTTCACCCATGAACCACCATCAATCAGTGCATTTGCAATGAAGCAACCTTCAATCCACATGCCAGTCTCTGGGGTACTCGGATCTAGGAAGGCGTTAGCCACATCCACTTCTTTTACAGGCTCAGGATCTTTGTTGGACTTTGTTGCTATTGAGAGAGCAATCCTTAAGCTACGTCTTCTTGTCAGTATACTTTTGAACCTTTTTCGGCAACTGGGAGACAACAACAATAATTGTCAAAATGTGAGGTTTGGTTTAAAGGTATCTAGATCTCTGACCAGATCGTATTCCTTAATAGGATCCACTGGCTTCTCTAACCGGTTAGGGAATGGGGCAACACCCATTTTCATTTTCCTTCTTTCTTCCAACAGGGGCATCATGGGGACTTCTTCTTCCGCTTGCGGCACTTCCTCCTCTTCTATCTCCTGGACTTCTGGTCCTGTCTCTGGAATTGTCTCTGTGACTCTCTGTGGCACTATAGTACTCTGTACGACACTGTAAGGCTCTGTTCTATTCTGTTCTTCTGGTGGAAGATTGAACTTCACTGTTTTGGCAGGAGGATTATTTTCTTTCTGGATAGGTTCTTCCTTCTTCTTTGCGTGCGTGATGGTAGCAACTTCCAATTCCACTAAATTGGAGGTAGGCTCTTGGGCCTTGGCCGGATTATCAGTAGCACTGTTTTTCACTGGGGCTGGGCTTGGACAGTCTTTTGCAGTGTGGCCTTCTCCTTTACATCGGTTACATAAGGGCTTGTAATCCACTGACCTTCTGGGATTTAGACAATTTGGTGAAATGTGTCCCTTTTCTCTGCATCTGTAACACTCCACTTCTGATCTCTGACCACTGCCAAACTGTCTTCCTTTGTAACTTTGAGAGGGAAACTCCTTGGATCGAAATTAGGACCAAACTCTCTAGGCTTGGGTCCAATATCCTTTGTTGTCATTTTGGATTCCAGCAAGTTGAATCTTGCGTCTTCTTCCTTCCTTCTCCTATCATGCATCTCCTTCAAAGAGCAAATATCCTCTGTATGGTTCTTCCGCAAACAGTAGGAACAGAAGGATCCAGGAATGGTTGGTTTTCGTGTACATTCAGTGGCTAAATGGCCTGCTTGATGACACTTACCACACTAAGTATTTGACTGCATCACATCTCTTCCTGCCCGTGCAACGTTAGATATGCTAGCGGTATTCACTTTCAGTTTGTAGCTGCTCTGTAATCACATCTATCAACTCCTTTTTTATATTTGCAATAGAGTTAGATAAATAATCCTTCAAGCTTTCTCCTCTTGAGGTACTAGCAATAGGGTTTTGAGGAGTCTCTGTAATCACTACACAAATAGGTTGGGCTGGTGCAGAGGGGTCTCTGTTCTGATTCTGATTCAGAGCTCCTATTTGAACTGTTGGCTGTTGGCTCCAGTTGGTAGGGTTCCACTGTTGCGGCTGATTTGGCATGGGGGAAATTGGGTGGGACCATTGTTGTTGTGGTTGAACCATCATTTGAGGCATTGATTGTGGCCACTGTGGATTTGGTGCACTGTACTGTGATACTGGGGGCATCTGTTGGTAGGGGTAGGGAACAGTTCTTGGGATTGCATTTGGTGGATACATCATTCCTGGCATCAGAGGAGGTAGGACTCCTCTTACTGGATTCATCGCCAATTTAGCTTCCACTTCATCGTACAGTCTTGCACCTTCTGTTGCAGCTTGTAGTGTGGCTGGTCTTTGCAACTCCACAAACTTACGGACTTCTGGTTGTAATCCTCTGAGAAACACTCCCTTCTGAATGCCATCATCTAGATTATGGTTAGTCCATCTCTTGAGGATGGATTCCATTCGTGAGACATAAGCTTCTACTCTTTCTCCAGAGAACTGACTTAGATTTATAAATTCCTCTCGCATTCGCTCTTCAAAACCTTCACGCTTGAATTTATTGAGCAAGGGCAACTTCAGGTCGTCCCATGTGCCAAAAGTTCCTGCTGCTTGTCTCTCATACCACTGAAACACCGTGTCCTTGAAAGTGGCGAGGAATATTGCTAGCCAATGCTCAGGGGTTCTGGCATTGTTAGCCACACATGCTACCATAAACTCTGCTACATGAAGATTGGGATCTTCATTGTACTCTCCCTTAAAAACTGGCAATGGGACTATATTCGCTGGCCTGTCATCAATATTTCCAGGACGGATCTGACTTGGAAGTGGACCTCCAGCAGGAGGAGGAAGGGCTTGATGTGCCATTGGGACTTCTGTAAAGAGTTCTGCAAGGGCGTCAAAGGCGGCTTCTGCTGCAAGCTCGTTCTCAACTTTGATTTTTGCCTTCTCTCTTCTCACGAACCTCTGGACTCGTTCTAACGCTTGCCTCTTTATTGCATCATTCATTAGGGGGTTGGCTCCACTATGTTGTTAGTGCTCCACAGAGGGATAACAGAAGGCTTCAGTCTCTGGAGGACTGTCTTGCCAACATTTCTTCTACTTCTTCAACCACTTTATAAGAAATTTCAACGCAATTAACTAATGTTACTGAAAGAATAAAAAACATTAAGTAGATTCTCTCATTGTTATTGGCGGTGTTTAGAAACACAAAGGTAAGTACATAAAACACTTTAAATTTCTAACAAGCATATATTTCATAGTCATACAAATTAATGTAAGGGATATATTTATTATGAAAGTCAAAATTAGTCCATATAGAGTCAGCGCCTTCTTGTTACATCATGTATATTGGAAAAATATAAATTGTGTAGATTTTGTATAAAACATTTAGGTACACTACCATTTATGAAATGTTTGTAATATCCTAACTCATGAGCAAGTTGCGTTGCTTCTGTATCTCTCAAAGTAGAGACTAAAGGAGTTTACTTCAACATGGATAATTGTGAGTTGTTCAATGTAAGTGATAGACGATGCGAGGCATTTGTTGAGTATGTTTGTATAGTAAACTATCATAAAGTACAAAATAGGATTTAAACCACTTTATAAGAAATTTCAACACAATTAACTAATGTTATTGAAATAATAAAAAACATCAAGTAGATTCTCTCATTGATATTGGTGGTGTTTAGAAACACCAAGGTAACTACATAAAACACTTTAAATTTCTAACAAGCATATATTTCATAGCCATGCAAAAGCCTTTCATGTAAGGGATATATCTATTATGAAAGTCAAAATTAGTCCAGATAGAGTCAACGCCTTCTTGTTACATCATGTATATTGGAAAAATACAAATTTTGTATAAAACGTTTAGTTGCACTACCATTTATGAAATGCTTGTGATATCCTAACTCATGAGCAAGTTGTATTGCTTCCATATCTTTAAAAGTAGAGACTAAAGTAGTTTGCTTCAACATGGATAATTGTTAGTTTCCTAATAGAGGCATGTGATATATTTGAGTAGCTGTTAGTGCAAAATGTAGTTTCTTGGTCTTCTATGATTGCTTATGCATGGAGCATGGACAACCAGATCAAGCTTTCCAACTTTTGAGACAAATGCATGAGGAGGGAGCTCTTCCATGAAAGGTTACTTTCACCACAATTCTATCGAATTCTCGTAACCATGGACCCTTGGCTACTGGTGAAAAAATACATCTTTGTGTAGAAACTGCATGAGATGCCATGGTAGCTAGTGCTTTGGTAAGCATGTATGATGTCGGAGCATTTGGGGTCAAAATTGGTAAAGACTCTTTTCTCTTGCCAGCTGAAAAGCAAATCTCCATGCAGATGTTAAAGAATCATGGCAAAGCTTTTTCATTTCAGCCACATGAAATCGGCTGTGTGGATCCAAGCGTTGTGGCACCAATGGTGATTTTTATGGTCCCACGGGTTCCTTGGAATCTTAAACCAATTCTAGTACTAAGGGCTCATTTGCCTAAGTTATTGGAACTTCTAAATGAAAAGATAAAAATGCGAATATTGGAGCCATCTTCAGCTCCATATTCCAACCGATGGTTTACCGTGCCTAAAAAGAATGGATCTTTGCGATTCATTCAAGATTTACAGCCTGTCAATAAAGTCACTATTAGAAATGTTGGTTCAGGGAAAATTGTTGATGAATTTGCTGAATTGGTGACCAATATTAAGTATTGGTTGTTCATAGAAATTTGATATGTCCATTTGGCATGCAAACATCTTCAAAACATGTTGTGCAAGCAAAAGCAACCTGCTTGACCAAAAAAATAGCAATCAATTTAAACCCTAGTGGCAAAGCTACTATGTAGGCCATGAGGATCCAATATTCGGCTCAAGGTGTACAAATATTTGTATGAAACCAACCTCCTTTCCCAGAGAGGGTGGTAGTAACTTGATTTAATAATAATTATAGTAAGTAAATAGATTACATAAATTGAAATGCATATTTTATCACTTTAATCTTGGGCATGGGATAGCCTGTTGACCACCTTTTTAGCATTTCTTTATCTTCAATTATAAATGAATGGAGTATAATTGAACTTCACTAATGGAGTATGATTTTTCTAAGACTAAAGATTTAACCTTTGACCAATGGTTTGTGTTTCCAAAGAAATAGACATAAATTTTATTATCAATTAAGACTTATTTGTTAGCTAAGACATAAAGTAAAAAATTGGACTTAAACCACTTTATAAGAAATTTTAACACAATTAACTAATGTAATTGAAAGAATAAAAAACATCAAATAGATTCTCTCATTGATATTGGTGGCATTTAAAAACACCAAGGTAACTACACAAAACACTTTAAGTTTTTAGCAAGCATATATTTCATAGCCATGCAAAAGCCCTTAATGTAAGGGATATATTTACTATGGAACTCAAAATTAGTCCATATAGAGTCACTGTCTTGTTGCATCATGTATATTGGAAAAATACAACTTTTGTAGATAGCTGCACTACAATTTATGAAATTTTTGTAATATCCTAACTCACGAGCAAGTTGCATTACTTCCATATATTTCAAAGTAGAGACTAAATGAGTCTACTTCAATATGGATAATTGTGAGTTGTTCAATGTAAGTGATAGACGATGTGAGGCATTTGTTGAGTATGCTTGTATAGTAGATGGTTATAAAGTACAAAATAGGATTTAAACCACTTTATAAGAAATTTCAACGCAATTAACTAATGTTATTGAAAGAATAAAAAACATTAAGTAGATTCTCTCATTGTTATTGGCGGTGTTTAGAAACACAAAGGTAAGTACATAAAACACTTTAAATTTCTAACAAGCATATATTTCATAGTCATACAAATTAATGTAAGGGATATATTTATTATGAAAGTCAAAATTAGTCCATATAGAGTCAGCGCCTTCTTGTTACATAATGTATATTGGAAAAATATAAATTGTGTAGATTTTGTATAAAACATTTAGCTACACTACCATTTATGAAATGTTTGTAATATCCTAACTCATGAGCAAGTTGCATTGCTTCTGTATCTCTCAAAGTAGAGACTAAAGGAGTTTACTTCAACATGGATAATTGTGAGTTGTTCAATGTAAGTGATAAACGATGCGAGGCATTTGTTGAGTATGTTTGTATAGTAAACTATCATAAAGTACAAAATAGGATTTAAACCACTTTATAAGGAATTTCAACACAATTAACTAATGTTATTGAAATAATAAAAAACATCAAGTAGATTCTCTCATTGATATTGGTGGTGTCTAGAAACACCAAGGTAACTACATAAAACACTTTAAATTTCTAACAAGCATATATTTCATAGCCATGCAAAAGCCTTTCATGTAAGGGATATATCTATTATGAAAGTCAAAATTAGTCCAGATAGAGTCAACGCCTTCTTGTTACATCATGTATATTGGAAAAATACAAATTTTGTATAAAACGTTTAGTTGCACTACCATTTATGAAATGTTTGTGATATCCTAACTCATGAGCAAGTTGTATTGCTTCCATATCTTTAAAAGTAGAGACTAAAGTAGTTTGCTTCAACATGGATAATTGTTAGTTTCCTAATAGAGGCATGTGATATATTTGAGTAGCTATCAGTGCAAAATGTAGTTTCTTGGTCTTCTATGATTGCTTATGCATGGAGCATGGATAGCTAGATCAAGCTTTCCAACTTTTGAGACAAATGCATGAGGAGGGAGCTCTTCCATGAAAGGTTACTTTCACCACAATTCTATCGAATTCTCGTAACCATGGACACTTGGCTACTGGTGAAAACATACATCTTTGTGTAGAAACTGCATGAGATGCCATGGTAGCTAGTGCTTTGGTAAGCATGTATGGTGTCGAAGCATTTGGGGTCAAAATTGGTAAAAACTCTTTTCTCTTGCCAGCTGAAAAGCAAATCTTCATGCAGATGTTAAAGAATCATGGCAAAGCTTTTTCATTTCAGCCACATGAAATCGGCTGTGTGGATCCAAGCATTGTGGCACCAATGGTGATTTTTACAGTCCCACAGGTTCTTTGGAATCTTAAACCAATTCTAGTACCAAGGGCTCATTTGCCTAAGTTATTGGAACTTCTAAATGAAAAGATAAAAATGCAAATATTGGAGCCATCTTCAGCTCCATATTCCAACCGATGGTTTACCGTACCTAAAAAGAATGGATCTTTGCGATTCATTCAAGATTTACACCCTGTCAATAAAGTCACTATTAGAAATGTTGGTTCAGGGCAAATTGTTGATGAATTTGCTGAATTTGTGACCAATATCTTTGGGATCACGAAGGCTTGGCTGTTTGGATACCCTTTCTATCAGTCCTTCGCTTTCAGGTGGGAGAGGAGTAGCCACTGGCTTGACTTTTTTATCATTTGTCTTATACTTTATTTCTACTCTTACCTCATCCTTGTTTGGCTGTCCAAAAGCTTCATGATCTGCAAATTCTTGAATTATGTCATACATATCCAATGTGCATACCTGTATAGATTGATTTTCAGCTTGATTTTCAGCATGAATGGCTGCATATAATTCAGCCATTGTATCATTATAAATCAGCCCATAAAATATCCCTGAAATTTCTTCATCTTTAGGCAGAAATTCAATTTACTTCAGTTCTTGTTCCACATGACATAAATGCTTTCTTTCAGCCCTATTCATGGCTGAAAACTGTTTATAACAGCCCACACTATTGGTTGTAAAAACCTGCAAGTCAGCTTTTAGCCTTGCCACCTTTATAGATGGAGGCAATTTTTTATGACATGGTGCACTGCCATAGCCTCCACTTATAGCAGCGCTACCCGAAAACCCTTAAATTCTCGGGCATTAGGAGGAATAGGATGATCTCTCAACCGATCCCTATTCCGGTGATGATTTACACATACAGTCAAGAATTGGACAGCTTTGTCATTATCTGAAGGATGGATTTTAGGCCCCGGAACGTGCCTAAAAATAGGAGAAAAATGTGGAAATGCAAGGGAAAATACTCAACCACCACTACAAGATATAGACCTTATAGCGACGTTTAAAGCGACAAAAATACAAACAACAAAATTTGCCCCCGTCGTCGCAAAAAGCGTCGTTATTGACGACGCCATGGAATCGTCGCTATTTTCGTCGCTATATGCATCGCTATTTACGTCGCTATATGCGTCGCATTTGCGACGCATATAGCGACGTAAATAGCGACGCATATAGCGACGGTTACAGAGAGTTTGCGACGCTGATAGCGACGACAATAGCGACGCCTGCAGTAAATTTGCGACGCAAATAGTGACGGTAACAGAGAAAAAAAATTTTTTGTGGCAGGGCAGCTTGAGCCATACAAAATAGTTTCTGCACTGCTGCATACAAAGCGTTTGCAAACAAAAAGAATCTATATTGAAATCATAAAACTGATAGATGAAATAAATACATGATATCGCATAAAATGCGATTGGTACAATCATAAAACAATATCACTAATACATAGAAAATGTCTACATAGATCGGGCGACTAAAAACTAAAGGTATGTGAGCGCTAAGGATCCGAGGGCGAGCTACAAATCGTCGTCCCCCGAAAGCTCGTCCCTCTGCAAAGGAGCATCAAACGGATTCTGCAGAAAAAGAAACAACATATCAATCCACCATACAATAATGCATTCAAATATCTCATGGTAACTACGGACATGAAAGATGAGAGACTTACTGGGCCGCCGCATCTGTACAATCGGTCGATCAATGATCTGAGACCGTGCCTCTCTGCATATTGAGTCTCAAGGCCTTGCGGATCACGATTTGTAATGGAGTGCTGCAAAGAAAACAAAATGCTAACTGTTAGAAACATGATTGTCAGTACAAATAATATCTCAAAAAAACAAATAAGCAAAACAAAAGAGAAACTTACAAAGTCCTCCAAATATGTCCTGTGGCCGCCACTCCCAAGATGATGTACCGATCCGGCCTCGATTCGTGCCCTCGCCGCCTCCCGCTGCTGACTCCAACGTCCTGGCGAATTTGTAGCCTCCTCCCTCAGTCGGCGCTAGTCCTCTGCATCTAACCACTCGGGCTTTGGAGCCCCACTCTTGATTGCCTTGCGTGCGTCGGATTGTCTATGTGACATGTATGCACGCATGCAATCCATCATCCAGCCCGTAGAGAATATATCCACTGCGGCTGGCACCGGGAACTCCTCGTGCAAGGATGCTACTATGTACTCCTTGCTCCCCTCCGGTATGTTCCTCCAATGATCCAGGACGTTGTGCCGAAAAACTTGTTGGCACAACTCCCTCATGCGAGCCATCACCCTCCTCCCCTCATCATTCATGATGATAGCTCCTGACCTGCCATCCACTAGGTATCCATAATCCCTAGGAGTGTGCCTCCTATGGGCCCTCTCCCATCTCCGTCCACGCTCCTGGGCATATCCAGGAGACCCCTGAACATCCGGTGTACCGATGGGGGTACCCTCTCCCAGAGTGCCACTGAAAGGGGTGCCACCAGAGGGGGTGCCACCAAAAGGAGTGCCACCAGAGGGGGTGCCACCAAAAGGAGTGCCACCAAAAGGCGTGACATCTGCCGACGGCTGCGCAAAAGCCGGAGTAACTGGAGTGGACGTCCCCACAGGTGTGACAAATCCTGGAGGTGACCGAGCTCTAGCTGAATGACGAGACGGAGACACCGCGTCCGTGTCTCCACAGCAGCACCCCCCTGATCCTCCTGCAGTCGCAGTCCCTCCCTCTGGCCCAAGTCGCGAGCGTCGAGATCGTCTGCTCAAAGCTGAAGCATCTGATCGCACTGAAGTTGATCTAGCAGAGCGCCCTGACGAAGAACGAGACAGCTCCTGATCTGCTATCTCTCTGAATCTCGCGAGCTGATCTGGAGACATACGTGCCATCATCTCCTGAAACTCCTCATCGCTCATCCCTCGACTCATCCTGAAAATATCGATACCTGCAGAGATAAAAAATAATGTTAGAATAATCAATTGAAACTATACAAAGCGCATTAATATAAATCATTTTTGAAAAATCCATCTTAAAATGCATATCTTATCTACCTTTATGGAAGATCTAAACAACGAATTGAGTAATACAATTCTCCAAGAATGAAGTATTCTATGGTCCCATGTTAATCTCCTGACATAACTCTGCATACACTGGAAGGTCGATAGACATGTCACCACAAAAGAACGAGTCTGCCTCGTTCTCAAAAAATTCTAGGACTTCTGTATTTCCATCATTGTTAGCCGATGCGGGCTCCAAGCTTGCGGTGGCCTCCACCCCTTGTAATTTCGATCCCTCTATTTGCATATATTCTTCATCTATGCCTGGAACATCGCTTTGATCGTATACTCTCGCACCTCGAGGAGTTGAAGGTATAACATACCACCATCGAGGTTGTCGGGGATTTGGATAGAAGATTACATGTTCACAAACACTTACAAACCGTCTTCAAACCATTGTGACATAAAGCATGTCGTATTACAATTAGCAAGCAAATGACTAGAAGATTACCTGTTCACAATGTGCCGGCAATACAAAGGTGTCGCGCAAATCCATCCATTTTTTTTCGGAATCTATTTCGAGAAATCCAGATGGACCTCGTCGAACCGTTGCGCCAACTCCTCCAAGTACCACTTTGAACCACTGCACATCGAATATTATCATGGAGAAGCTACGGTAATCCACCGTAATAATACTTTGCAAATTCCCAAAATACTCCATCTCATCCACAACCGTGTTTGGATCCGTTGCTCGTCGCCGGCTCTCTTGCTCAAACCTTGCCATGACACCACAGTCCATTGTGGAGCGCATTTTGTCAATACGCTCCACCCGAAAATGCCGTCCGCGCGACCACGCTGCACTATATATTTTGTACTGCACATTGAAACACTCAAATTAGATGTAGCAAACAAATTCAGATACGACACATTCTAAACCCCTCATTACCTTTGGACTACATCCCCTCGAGAACTCCCACTCCTCCATTGAGACCTCTGCCCCTTCGCTGGATGCTGCGATCAAGGCTCCATGCAACCATCGTGTTGACATAAACCACGGCATCTCCTCCATGCCTTCGGGATATCGAATCGGTCGGTGACGCGTACTGCGTCGGAATTCAGCTCGCGCTTCCTCTCGATCTTGCCTTGCAATCTGGTACTTGGCGAGCCACGTCTCCATGGAGGCATGGTGCAACATACAAAAGCGATTCACCTTCTCTTCCATTGAGGCATCCATTCTTTTTTCTACCCCATTTCCAACCACCACATCTCCAGTCAGCCTGTCATCGTCCTTGAGCGTCCATAGCATTTCATTGTCTGGTTCCACCATTGGTAGCCATTGTGAGATATGCACTAATGCCTCTGACACCAACCAACCCTCCGCCATGCTACCTTCCGGACGAGCTCGTTGTCGCACAAAGCCTTTCAGGGTTTTCATGAAGCGCTCCAGGAAGAACATCCATCGCGTATGGACAGGTCCGGCAATCTCCACTTCGTCCACAAGATGCACAAGAAGGTGAACTTGTATCATGAGCATGCTAGTGGGCAGGTATTTCTCAAAGAGACAGACCGTCTCAACTGCTCCCCGCCTTGCGGATTCAATAGAGGACGTCTTAATCTCTTTCTGTGAGATCCATTGCACCAAAGTCGACAGCTTGTAAATGGCCCCGCGAATTTCTGGAGTTAGGCATCCCGCGATCGCGATCGGTAGGACAAACTGCCACAAATGAGAAAGCATTAAGAATAATGGTCACTTTTCAAATTTCAAAATGTCCACGCTAATTAAAATCCATTCTGTTCACAAACCTGACATATCTTATGCCAATCATGGGATTTTAGCCCAGACATTTGGTCATCTTTAGAAAATGCGGACCTGAGAGAACGCATCATACCCGTCGGAGTGCGGATAGACTTGATTACTTGCTTCACAATGCGCTCTTCTTTGGTAGACAAAACCCAGGGAGCGCGAGGAAGCTGCACTCCCCCTTCAGCACTCGACTGCGGCCAAAGCGCCTCCATCTTACCTACCTGCTTTAAATCCATTCGTGACCCTATAGTGTCTCTCTTTCCTATGATGTGGTCCCATAGCAAGCTGCCCACATTTTTGAAAATATGCATGGGATCCAACAAGTGGTTGACCTGTAAGTGGGTCCAATATGGCAACTCGTAGAAAACTGAGAACCGTCGCATTCCATTTGGATGTGATTCCGGGTTTACCATTTTCAGCTCGTACCAGCTTGCAGCGTTCATACGTGCTGGAGGTCGTCCAAGAAAACCTTCCCTGAGTTCATGATCCTCCGGCAAGAAAGCGGCGTGTCCTTGATATACCATCTTCTTCATGGTTCGTGACCTTCGGGAGTCTAACTGTGGCCCACACAATGGACATGCATGATAACCTGAGGTAACGAGACCTGCAAGGCGATCCACGACCTAGTGAATACTTGATTGAATGAAATAAAATATAGATATTACCGGCGTGAACAAAGGTCTGCTCACCTGAGCACTCTCCCAATCCCGGAAAGTCATGCATCGTCCACATGAGAATGGCTCGAATGTTGGCTGACCGCCGACCATCGCGCCTGCTCATATCTTGCACCGTGACCCCCTCCTCCCACAAAATCTTAAGCTCATCGACTAATGGACGAAGATACACGTCCATATTTTTTACTTTGTAGCGGCCCGGGACGAGCAAGCTAAGGATGAGATGTCATTTCTTCGTAGAAAGCCATGGAGGAATGTTGTAGTTGACAAGCACTATAGGCCACACACTGTAAGAAGTCGAGCGCAGACCGAATGGGTTCACACCATCCATGGCGAGACCGAGCCGAAGATTCCTTGGCTCTCGCGCAAAGCCTGGGAAGGTAGAGTCAATGTGGCTCCATGCGCGCGAATCTGCTGATATTCGTTGCACTCCATCCGTAGACCTATTCTGCACATGCCACGTTGTCAAGCTTGCCATGGCAGACGTGCGAAACATGTGGTTTATACGGGGGATGAGCGGAAAGTGTCTGAGGACTTTTTGAGGGATGGTCTGCCCTTGCAAGTCCTGTCAATACCTGTGAGCACCACACTTTGGACATGTCTCCATAGTCTCGTATTCATCTCGAAACAATATGCAGTCGTTGATACATGCATGGATGTTATTGTAGTCCATGCCAAGCTTCCGTAAAACATGTCGTGCATCATCACGAGACTCAGGCATGGTGTTTGTAGGTGGCAATATATGATATTTCAATAACCTGAAAAAATCATAAAACACCTTGAAAAATCCATCCATATTTACAATAATACTGTTTTTAAAAAAAACAATGAAGTCTGTGTGCAAGGTACCTGAATAACTCAGTCACACTTGTATCGCTCCAACCGTATTTTGCTTGCACACTTAAGAGTGCAAGCAATGTCTTCAACCGAGACACTCGGCACCCATCATATAATGGTATGGATGCTTCCTCTCTAAGCGGGTCAGATGTCTCAACATCCATGGGAATCAATGCATCGATCATTGCCTCCATCTCAGGCTCCAAGATTGTAGGCAAGTCAGGAAGGTTGTCTGTCTCCTCTGGCATTGACGATATAGATGGGCCTTGCAAGTGGTCTATTGGCTCCTGCCATCCATCCATCGCACGTCCACGAACTCTTCTAATTGGCCGCAAAGGGTGTACTCCCCCTTGGGTCGAGACATCACCCCCCTGGACACAAAATTTGCCAACAAGACCCAATCTTATTATGTATGGTTTTCAATTAGCTTGAGAGTACAATGCATGAAAAATGCTAACTTGAAAATACCGTTTGCTGAAAATCTGCAATCGCCTGATCAATAATCTCAGGTTGAAACTCGCCAAATCGTCGTACGTGTTCTATAGACAATCGGCGTTTTCGTCTAATTGCCAACTTGCATTGAGAGCAAGGACATGGGACACGCTGATTAAGATACGACTCGCGGTCTTGAACAATAGGACCTTCTTCGTTTGCCATCTTATCTACATTACAGCAAACGAGGCTTAAATGGATAGCTTTATGGAGATGTACGTCAACTTGCAAGTTGACCATAAACCTTGCATTGTATATAGTAGTCGAGAGATTTTCCGATGTTATATCTCGGCCTTGTATCATGCTCAACGATTTGTTTGTCCCGGTAGATAATTTTTTGTTATATCTCGGCTTTGAGTATAAGTAATCCATTTTAAAATTAATGCGCGCCATCTATGAAATTTTACAACTATAGTAATAAAATTTATTTCAATCAATTCTACTCATAGTCATAAGACCTGAGAGAAATTATCCTATACTCAATTTAAGGGATCTCCACTTCTATAACAATAATTTTGGGTTAATTTTGATGAAGTACGTGGCCGTATGCAAAGCACATTGCATACCATTATCAATACGTATATTATCTTAAATTTCATTCCCTTCCCTCTCCCTCTCCCTCTCTTCCTCTCTTTCTCTCACCCTCTCCCTCACCCTCTCGTTCTCTTTCTCTCCCTCTCTCATTTCCTCCCTCCTCCTCCCTCTCCCTCTCCCTCCCTCTTTCTCCCTCTTTCTCCCTCTTTCTCCCTCTCCCTCTCCCTCTCCCTCGCTCCCTCTCCCTCCCCCTCCCTCTTTCTCTCCCTCTCTCATTTCCTTCCCCTCCCCCTCCCTCTCCCTCTCCCTCTCCATCTCCCTCTCTTTCTCTTTTTCTCCCTCTCCCTCTCTATCTCTCTTTCTCTCTCATTTCCTAAACAAGCAAAAAATAAAGTGATTTAAACATCCTCCAAGCAAAAGGGAGAGGGAGAGATACAATGCACTCTCCCTCTCTTTCTCTTTCTATCCCTCTCTCATTTCCTTCCCCTTCCTCTCCCTCTCACTCTCTTTCTCTCTCATTTCCTCTCCTAAACAAGCAAAAAATAAAGTGATTCAAACATTAAACAAGCAAAAGGGAGAGGGAGGGAGAGAGAGAATGCACTCTCCCTCCTTCTCCCTCTCTTTCTCTTTCTCTCCCTCTCCTATTTCCTCCCCCTCCCTCTCCCTCTCCCTCTATTTCTCTTTCTCTTTCTTTCTCTTTCTTTCCCTTTCCCTCTCCCTCTCCCTCTCTTTCTCTCTTACTCTCTCGTTTCCTCTCCTAAACAAGCAAAGAAGAAAGTAATTTAAACATTAAACAAGCAAAAGGGAGAGAGAGAGAGAGAATGCACTCTCACTCTCTTTCTCTCCCTCTCCCTCTCTTTCTCTCCCTCTCTCTCCCTCTCCCTCTCCTTCTCTTTCTTTTCCTCTCCTAAATAAACAAAAGAGAACGATTTAAACCTTCAACAAGTAAAAGAAAGAGAGAGGGAGACTCACCAATGAGATATGGCGAGCGTGGGCGGCTTCTCTTTGCAACGAGGGCTCCTCCTCTCCTTCGCGAACAACGACGGTGGCGGTGGCGGCGGCGGCGGCGGCGGCGGCAGCAAGTCTCTTCCTCCTCTTCTCTCACAAAGCCTTGGCTCTCTCCCTTGCTCTCTCCCTCGCTCTCGCTCTCAAAAGGCGAAGAAAACAAAATGAAAACGGCGCTCTGGTTTCGGCCGCGCTTTTTTTCCCTGCGGCGTCGCTATTGGCGTCGCTATATGCGTCGCTATTTGCGACGCAAATAGCGACGCATATAGCGACGCCAATAGCGACGCCAATAAACGCCGTCGCTAATCGGCGTCGCTATTGCCCCAGTCCCTTGTAGTGCACGAAGGCGGTAGCTCGACCTAGGACGATTTTAAGCGTCAAGTGCTTGACGGGCGCCCATAAGACACTCCGAGAATTTTCATAATTTTTCCGTGTGCCTGTGCCAGTCAATGGAGCTGCCCGTCAGTGCGGGATGTCGAGACGAGTTCATAGAAATTTTTAGACTGACGATCGGAGTCCGTACGCGAAAGATGGCCCGAAACCGGCCGGGGTGCCCAAAAAGGGGCCCAAATTGGAAATACCAAAAGGTGTAAGAGAGGGGGGGTGACCTTTGGCACCCCCCCCCCCCCCCCTTCAAAAACACGTGATGTAGGGGGGGGGGGGGGGGGCGGCGGCTATTTTTCAACCGCCGAAAAAATCGCCCCCCCCCCCACCCCCCCAATCATGATGAAGATTGATACACAAGCTATGCAGATGATCATGCCACGCTCCTGCATCAATGCTACGCTCCGTATTGCTGGTCTCCACTCCCGCAATGGTGGACTGTAGAGAGAGAGAGAGAAAATCAGTCTTTCTCTCTCCTCTTAACCCCCGTTCATGCGTGGAAGAGTAGAATGGAAATGGATGGCTGGATGGATGCCGATTCTTGACGAGACTGAAGGGCAATGCATAATCATTGTAGATTGCTGATTCCAAGTGGAATTCATGGCTGGAAATCAGTCGTGGGACGTGCCAAATTTAATGGAAAAACCCGCAAGACACGGTTATAATTGTTTTTACAAAGAAAATGGTCTTTTGATGCAAATTTGGTTGATAAAAGTGTGTTCATATGGATTGAGTTTTGAGTATGTCGTGCTTTGAGTTGTTTTCTGGCTGTTCATCATTTAAAAATCAGAAAAACATGTGTGGGATAGCAGAAAATAGAAAACCGAGGCACGAAAAACCATAAAAATGAAGGAAAATAGGGTTTTTTGGGCTAAAAATGATGCAATAAATTAATCCACACCTACTATTTCTTTTTCTACTGAAATGAACTAAGGGCCACAGCCCATAAACTGAAATTAATTTTCAGCAATTAAAAAATGGGAGAAAATGGGAAAAATTGCAAGAAAATGGTGGAAAAACCCTAAAAAATAGGGGAAATTTATATTTTGGGCTTCGAAAAATTAGTAAAATTATGAGTAATGTCTGTGAATGTATAGTGAGGCTGAGGCATGAAGATTTGCTTCAGATCAGCCTTGCTTCCGTGTTTTAGTTTGGTTTTGTCCGCTTTTGATATGAAATTTAATGGAAAAAGCCGTAAAATGCCATGCAACGAAGCATACAATCGTTAGAAAGAAACCATGAAAGGGATGTTTTTGCACTTGTGCACGATACTGTTTTGCTAAATGTTTGAGCACTAGACATCCACCAAATGCATGGAGCATGGAAAAGAATTTAAAAGTATCAGTGATCAGCTCCTGGACATGCATTGCAATTGGTTTATGAGGACATGACCTATGTTGAGAGGCACTGAGATACCCATGCTGTAGGCTAGTCGTGGGATCCTAGAGGGGAAATCAAGTAAGGACAATGGTACATTCCTGGACATGTTTATTTGGTACCTTGAGCGATGTTTGTGCGGAATGTCTAAGTGTTGAGCGACGCATCGAGGGGCCAATCCCCAAGGTGTAGGAGAGTCGCAGAGGGTTGACAGCATTCAGCCGTAGGAGGAACCCCATGTGTATGTGATTCGAGCCTTTTGGCTATGTGAAAGGGACTCCCTCTAAGGAGTAGTGGGCTAGGATCAGTTGGACTACAACGTATTACAAACGCAATGTTTAGGAAGGCAGAGATTTTGATAGACGCTCTTGGCCGCGAGGCCGAGGGGTTGTCTTGTGCGTAGTGACGAGGTCCGGCTAGTGCATGAGCCAGTGCCGGCCCGTTTTTAGGTCCATCAGTGGTGCGTCTTCCGGGAGCCGCTTAAAAGTGGCGGTTCTCGAATCCTGGTTGTTTAGGGACCAACTAGCAGTTTATGCCAAAGGATACTGAGATTGATCCATTATTTATTGATAAGCATCGTCTAGCAGAAATTCAAAAGCAGGAAAGAGACGAAAGAGCTAGGCGACGTGCTAAAATTTTTAGGAGATATTCCCCTAAGCGTAGCGGTGCTGAACCCTTACGAGGGAGTGGATCTAGTGGTCTTAGGACCACAAGCAGCAAGTTAGGAGAAGGTGGAAGCTCTAGTGCTTCCCTTCCTGCCATAAGCCAGTCCACATCAATTGCGGGAGGTGTAACCCCACCATCCCCTATTCTTAGTACAAATCCAATCCGCGTCATGGCGCAGCCTATTGCAATTCTAGCAGGAACGACGGATTTGCCGGCTCTAGGTTACCGGCTACCCATTTTTAATGGGCTAGTTGAGGAAGATGCGGAACTCCACATTAGGGAGTTTCAAAAGCTGATATTTAACTGTCGCATCCAAGAAGAAGGACATTTAATGATGTTCTTCAACATGACTCTCAAAGGAAGAGCCGCTATATGGTATCATGGTTTAGAAGCCGGAACCATATTGAAAATTGATGCATTTTATGGAGCTTTTCGAAGGGAGTTTGCCCCTGAAAGGGGTGGGCAATATTGGTTGCGTGTACTCAATGTGACCCGCCAAGATCCACACGAGGATATTCGTGCTTATGCGAAGAAGATAAAAGAGGTTTTCCATAAGTTGGACACCTCTATTCCTATCCCCGCAGCTGCCCAATTGCAATATTTCCTTCATGGTTTGGACTTTAATATCCAATTGCAGTTGAGTAGTGTCCCCTTGGGCGATATAGATACTGCCATTACACGAGCACAAGAGGTGGAATCTCGACTACAAGCAGCCTATGCTTTTCGAGGCAATTCGAACATGGGTTTAGTATTGGGAAATAATCTGGCAATGGCCAATGGCAGTAATGGCCAAGGGATAGCAATGGATAACCCTAATGGGAGAGGGAGCATGATGCAGAATGTCCCTTTATTACCAGCTCTCCCTAGCATGTCGATGCCTACGGCCAGTCAAATGGCTCCAAATGGTGGAGGCCAGGCGGTTAATTCTAATACCATGCCTGTGGCTCAACAACCTGTGCCTAATCGAATTGTTAGGCCGATTGAACGACATGGTAATGACCAAGGCTATGAGTTGAGTTTTTCCAATGTTCTTGGCGAGGTTAAGGACATGATGAAGCATTATACCAACATGATTACGGAGCAGTATCGACAAATAGCCGTTGATGTCAACTTCCTTAAAAAACAACAAAATTTGATAGGAAGTAGATACCCAGAGGAGGGTGCACCTTCGAGGTTTAGTTGCAAATGGTGTGGTGGGAAGCACTATCCAAGGAATTACCCGAATGTTAAGTGCGACATCTGTGGAAAATCTGGCCATTTAGCAGCTACTTGCTGGAGTAAGATCAGTTCCCTCCAGCGAGGAAGTCGGCAACCAGGGCCTGTTAATCATCGTGCCCAAGGAAATGATTCCCAGCCAGAAAATGGGCCTAAACAAATACTCCAACGACCAAAGACTACAGTAGAGGAGCTACCAAGTGGTAGTGGGGTCAGTTTGATTGAGGTTGTACGCGTTAACGATGCTGAAACCTCTAATCTGCGAGCTATCCTTACAAGAGGTCAAAAAGGTAGAGAGGCTGACAAGGATAAGCATGTCGATGGAAACCCTAAACAAGGCGACAAAGGAACGCAAGTTTTGGACCCTTCCATGGAAGGGGGACCTTTGAAGCCCGTAGAGAGTAAAGGCGATAAGGAACCACTAAAGAAGAAGGTGAAAGTTAAAAAGAAGGCATTAAAGCCAGTTCAGCGACCTAAAGAGCGGATGGTTTGGCGTGAAAAGCGAGCTCTATCAAACTATCATGAATTCAATTTGGCGAGCTCTCTTTGCGAAGTCAAGCCGGATGTGAATCTCTTACAGCTTATTAAGATTTCCCCAGGAGTACGTAAGGAATTTAGAAAGATCCTACGTACCGGGTATATCGTAGAACCTTTGGGTATTGCATGAGTTGGTGATGACTGGTTCGAGCATGCTGAGAAGCATTGCCCAAGGGTTGCAGCCTATGTCGATGGGATATTAGTAGATTATGCCATTGTCGACACAGGATCATCTGTTAACATTATGAGTTCTGAGCTGATGGAAAGGTTGGGTCTTGCGATCCAGAAAGATACCTCCACAATTCTCAGAATGGCAGATGATAGTTTGAGACAGCCAGAAGGCTGCATTACTAAGGTCCATGTTACTGTTGCAAATGTAGAATGCATGTTGGACTTTAGGGTGATTCGTTTTGCAGGGCGGCCAAGTTACCAAGTATTACTCGGACGACCTTGGATCTTGCAAGCGGACTGCCAAGTAGATATACCCGCCAATCGACTGATATTCGGTAGAGGTGCCCAGCATGTGGTAGTTGATGCTTATCCTGAGTCCCCGCAGAGTGAGAGAGCTCCTCTATCTTCTACAGAATTGGAGACATTAGAAGATTTATCTGCCAGTGAGACATCATCGAGTGATGAGTCCAAAGAGGGATCCACCACGGAAGACATCTATCAAATCACTTTGAACGAGCCGATAGAGGGCCAAGATCGTATAAGAGATGCAGATGTTATCGAGCTAGACCTTGGTACGCTTGATGATTCGTGGCCAATCAAATTAGGTTCTATGCTCAGCACAGCAGAAAGGGAGGACTATGTGGCCTTGATCCAGGAATTCCGTGATATCTTTGCCTGGAGTTATGATGAGTTGAGAGGCATTCCTCCTAGTCTTGCTGTTCATACAATTCCATTGAAAGAGGGCAGTCGTCCTGTACGGTAGAAAGTAAGGCGTATGCCTTTCGAATTGAGGGATGGCCTGTTTGAAGAGTTACAGAAGCTTCGAAAAGCAGGTTTGATTTTTCCTGTGCAACACACGGAATGGTGTTCGCCAGTTGTGATTAGAAAGAAGAAGAATAATCAAATCCATTTGTGTGTAGACTTTAGGGAGCTGAATAAGCAGACAGTTAAGGACTACTACCCGTTGCCATTTATTGACCAGATTTTGGATCAATTAGCGGGTAGGGAGGTATATTCGTTTATGGATTGCTTTGCAGGATATAACCAAATGGCAATTGCAGAAGAGGACAAGTTGAAAACAACTTTCATTACTGTATTTGGTACTTTTGCGTACCATGTGATGGCCTTTGGTTTATGCAATGCGCCTAGTTCATGGCAACGAACAACAGATAAGACATTCGGTGACATATCCCCTGAAGAGTTGAAGGTGTTTATTGATGACTTAGGGGCTGCCACCTTGAGAGAAAGGCTGTTGATCATTCTAAGAAAATGCTTTGAGCGATGTAGACAATTTTGCATCGCCCTAAACCCACGGAAGTGTGTTTTTGGAGTACCTTATGGGCTATTGCTGGGTCGTGTGGTCAGTTCGGTAGGAATTGCGACAGACCCCAAGAAGGTTAAAGTTATAGTTGCCATGGGTCCACCACGCACTCCGAAGGAGGTGCATAGCTTTCTGTCTTCGGTTGGTTACTACCGTAGATTCATCAACGCCTTAGCAGAAAGGGCCTTGCTGCTTACAAACTTATTGTCCTTTAGCTGTTCGTTTGTATGGGGTGACCCTTGTAAGGTAGCATTCGAGGATGTGAAACAAGAGCTAGCAAGAGCGCCCGTTTTAAAAGCACCTAAAAGAGGTGAGATGTTTTATATATTTTCAGCAGCCACGATGTATAGTATCAGCTGCTGTTTAGCCCAAATTTGGGAAGAGAAGTGGTACCACCCGATTGCTTTTACTAGTCGGAAGCTGGGGGTATCCGAAATCAATTACACCTACATGGAGAAGCTGTGTCTAGCGATGGTCTTTGGGACCAAGAAATTTAGGCATTACATTCTCTATGAGAAAGTCGTGCTTTATACAAAGGCGGAGGGGCTTCGATTATTGATGAACAAGCTACAGCCGCCTGATCGTCTAGCAAAGTGGTTAATCACTTTGCAGGAATTTGATTATGAAATCAAGAGTAAGCCACCAAGGTTGCAAGGCATCGTGGAATGTCTTGTGGACTTTGGGGAGCCGAAAGAATCTGTGGTTGAAGGTACTGACATGGAGTTGTTATTTAAGATAGATACGGCCTCTATTCCCTCCTGATGTGGTGCAATAACGCATTATTTATCCACGGGAGAGGCGGGATCCGAACTTTCTAAGGCTGAGAAAATGAAAATTAAGCAGCAAGCGTTAAAGTTTGCCTTGATCGCAAGTACATTATATCGGCAAGGGGTTGATGATATCTATCGTCGATGTGTGATGCCTGACGAGGTACCATTCATTTTGGAGGAGTGCCATGATTCTGCTTGCGGTGGCCATTTTTCTGGACGGCTTACAGCACAAAAGGCTTTAAGAGCAGGTTATTGGTGGCCTGCCATCTTCCAGGATGCGTTTGCATATGTTAAGAGATGCGATATTTGCCAACGACATGATAGTTGAGAGAATAGGAAACGACCACTCACCCCTATTATGGCGATACTTCCATTTGAGAAGTGGGGAATAGACTTTGTGGGTCCTATTACTCCGTCATTGACTACACAAAAGAGGTACATCATTGTCGTAACTGACTACTTCACAAAGTGGTCAGAAGCACGTGCAACAAGGAAAGATGATGCTAAAGAAACTGCTAGTTTCCTTTTAGAGCAGATAATATGCCGGTTTGGTCCGCCGAAAGAATTAGTGTCAGACCGCGGAACCCATTTCCTGAATAAGGTGATTAAAGGTTTGACAGAGTTGTGGCAAATCAAGCATAACAAGACAACCCCATATAATCCGCAAGCCAATGGGCAAGTTGAAAGCACCAACAAGCAGCTTGTGGGCATCCTGTCCAAAATTGTGTTGGAAAAGAAACGGGATTGGGATAAAAAGTCATACGTGGCAGTGTGGGCTTATAATACAACTTTCAAACGAGCCACTGGCCATACCCCGTTCAAGTTAGTATATGGGGAGGAGTGTGTCTTGCCTTTAGAAATTGAGCTGCCGACTATTCGGTTTGCCATCAATCATTCTTTGAGCGATGAAGACGCACTTTTTGAGCGCTTGACGACACTGGCACATTTAGATGAGCTTAAGTTGCAGAGCTTATTGCACCAAGAAGTGGCGAAGCGCCGAATGAAGCAGTTACATGACCTCAAAGCCAAGAAATACACCTTCAAGAAAGGACAGCTTGTTTTGTATTATGACGCACGACGTGAATTATTTCCAGGCAAGCTAGAGCCCAAATGGGATGGGCCCTATAGGATTGTTAGAATAGGAAAGAATAAATCCACAGTTTTGTTAGCTGACCTTGAGGGGATAAAATTTAAAAATAAGGTTAATCTTAATAAGATTAAACCTTATTACTTTTGATTGCACTAATGCTATGACTGCCTTGCAGGTCTAGGCGAGATCGATCAAACATCTGCAAGGAAATCGTGATAGAGGTTGGGTCGTCTGATCCCTTATTTAGAACACCCATATTTGGAACAGAGGTATTATCAGGGAAAGCTCATTTGGTGGAGCAAAGGATACAAGGTGATTGAGCAAGAAGGTGGGACATTTATTTGGGAGATCAAGGTCTTCTGCCATCACTGCCTACAAATTTTGACGAGCATCCCTGTTGAATTCAATGACGATGGAAGGATGGAACCTACAGTCCACCCGTTGAATATGCTGAATTTCGATTACTATAATTACGAGTAGAGTTCAGGATGGCAGGATATGTAAACCCTTTATGGACGTACACCTTGTACTTTGATAGGGCGTCCAGGGGTCCATGCAAAAAAGGAAGTGTAGGAGTTGTCATCCGAGACCCCCGACGATGCATTGTCATGAAGTTAGCTGCTTATCTCGGGGTGAATTTTACCAATAATATGGCAGAATACAAAGCCTTGATTATGGGTTTG
Source organism: Lygodium microphyllum (assembly GCF_053477565.2). Lineage (NCBI taxonomy): Eukaryota > Viridiplantae > Streptophyta > Polypodiopsida > Schizaeales > Lygodiaceae > Lygodium > Lygodium microphyllum. The sequence goes on from NC_141157.1 coordinate 91,213,503, forward strand.
AATATTGCGAAGAAGGGTGGTATCCGCCAGTTGTTGGTGAAAGGGGACTCTCAGTTGGTTTTAAATCAACTCAATGGGACGTACATGGTGCGAAACCCCATCCTTTGTATGTACCATCATACTGCTATAGCCCTGCTAGACGAATTCGATAGAGTGTCTTTTCAGCTGATTCCACGGAATTGGAATCAGTTTACCGATTCATTGGCTAATTTTGTGTATGAAGAAGACCTCTTCTTTATTTGTGGTCCTTGTCCCGATATATCTATTGATGCTGAGGGAGGACCTGGTCGTTTGTGGGGTATGCTTTCTGAACATGCTCTCTTTGGCAGACGATGGTTGCTTTGGGTGATGCAAAGGGTAAGCGAGACTCATCTGCCTTTATTATCTCAGACCCACAGACTGATTCGACGACATGTGATGTGAACACCTCTTGCGATATACGCAGGAGGGATAGGTCATAATCTAATGCACCTAGTTTAGGGCTACAAGCCCTGTTCCCCTGGGAATGGTATGCTTTGATGTCTATCATGGTTGTTTCCAGGTGGATGTTATCCGTAGTCAGTGTCTGATTTCATTAGGCCAAGAGGGCCAATTCAATTTTATAGTGAAGTGTCTGATTTCATTAGGCCAAGAGGGCCATTTCCCTGTCTAGTGCGGGTGCATTTAATCGGGTTTTTGTTTTAAGTGTTGTGATGGACAGATTTCGTGGTTCGTGGAATTTTGTGGAGCTTGGAGGAGCCTTTTCTGCGATGGAAGCTTCTTGCGGCCAATCCAGGTGATATTTCTCCTTTACGAGTACCTTTCTTTCCTGTTACATGTGTATTTGTAATTGTCGAGGGGATACATTTTTGTTGGGGACCGGCAACCAAGGCATGAAGTCCCAGGTTTAGGTTGAGTATGTTTGAGGGAGGTCGGAGTAGTCCTTGCCTCCTGCAAAGACATTGCCCGACATCAAAAGACCTGTTTTAGAAGGAAGTCTTAGTGGCCCTGTTCTGCTAGCCTGCTAGGCAGCCGTTCTAGGAGTTCTTGTTAGTAGTGAGGCAGTTAGGGAAGCCTGACAGAAGATAACAATGATGATGCCAGAAACTCTGTACATCTCAAAAGATGAATATAAATGCGAAGGTGTGTAAAAAGGGGCTCTAACCCCTATCAAAGAAAAGAAAAGAAATGAAAATATATAAGCAGTTGATCATTGCCTTGCGAAGGCATGGTAGGTTCCTGGGGACGAATCAGACCCGGGGCCGATACCTTGTCTTCCTAGGGGTGGCTTCTTGCCAAATATAATGACAAAACAAGGAAGATTGGAGCGAAAATAAAAGTGAGCATTAAAAAAGGATCAAGTGTCGCCTTGTGAGGGCTTGGTAGGTTCTTGGGTGCCGAGACAGGTCCTGAGACCGATGCCCTGTTCTCCTTGGGTCACTACGCTCAGCTCCCTCCTTTTTACATGCCCAAGTCTGTTCATCCAATATAAACTCTAAAAGAAGAGATGTACTGAAAGAAAATACTCTCTGATCAGGTTATAGGAGTCCTCGCCTTGTAGGAGCTCCTGGTTGTGTTGTCTTTAGTTGGTAAGTAGTTTAGACTACCACTTAGGGCAACCTCTTTGATAGGTTTTTTTTAGTTTGGCTGTGTTGGAGCAGCTGGTTAGTGACTCACTTCGGATCTTCTATTAGATGATGCTAGGCATATTCCTTGTGGATGTCATGCCTTGGTTCTGTCTAGGGGTAGGGGGAGCATTGTGCTGAGTTTTATTATATATTTGTTTTGTATCAGTTTGATGCTTCTTTGGTTGTTTATGTGCAGATATGTTCGTGGGTTTGACGGACTGAGTTATCCTATCCCGTTGTCGAAGGGTTTACGAAAGCATAGTCGCGTCTTCAGAAGACCTTGATATATATCAAGATGGAAGATCAAACAAATAAATAATCCAATGTCAGAGATGGTTCTAGCATTCAACTCTAAGTCATATATTAACCATACAATAATTCCAGATTTCAATCAATAAATTCTGTTTTAGCTTCAGCATGTCATACAGGTAAAGTATACTAATAACATTCTTGTAATCCACTGATGGTATATGATGTTATTCTTGTAATCCATTGATGGTATATGACTCTCTTTATAGTGAGCTCAATCATCAAGTTTTCAGGGTTACTCCAAGCTGAATAGGATGAATAGGTGATATTATATTGTTATGATGGGCTGTTTCTGTAACCTTTAAAGAACCTTGCAGTTTTCATACATGGTTTCCACCTTCTTATGTAAAACCTTGGAGTTTATCTTATCCAAAAACTTAAGGTATGTGTCATGAAAATTGGGCTCAATACTTTGCGAACAGTATTCAGCATCTCAATTGGTGTTAAGCGAACTTTATCTGCCACCTTCTTCACCATGGGGCTTAGCTTGGGGAAGAGGAAAGCTGATGGTCTGGATTTAGGAGAAGCAGCTGGATTGATATACAGGCATCGATGCCTTGAACAGAGCATTAGATTCAGGATCCACAAGGCTCATAAAAGTTGGAGCTTCAAATAGTTCTTTTGCAGGGCATTATCAATCATCCACCAAGATCTTCTTAAAATCAGATTACCATATTATGGGTTCTCCATATCTCTGATAACTGTTGTTTCAATAGAGTTCCAACATAAATTCCAACTGACCATGAAATTGATTGGGCTGCCCTGCATTCTGTACATCAGGTCCCAGAATCCCTGATCAATTCTTCTTCGTCAACTTCTTCTTGGCTTGCTTGTGGATCCTTTCTCTGTTCTATGGAGAAATAGCATGGAACAAGAGGTTGAGCAACAGAAAATCATAAATGTCCTGGAATTCATCACGTTGCCAGTCCAAATTTTGGTCCATATCCATCTGCTCACTCCCAATTATCGGAGGTAGTTCAGAAACAATAACCTTGAACACGTACACCCTTATCCTTCGCTGCCCGAACAGCTAATAAAAGTTCCAACAAGTCTGATCGAGACTGTGCTCCGGCCTGTCATCAACTTGGAGAATAACATCCATGCCACATTTTGCTCTCTGCTGAGTCTCCGCTTTCTCTGCTTCTTTCTGAGCAAGCTTCCGTTGAAACTTCTTGTCAATCATATGCTTCCACAGAGCCTCTTCTGACTTGTTCAATAGATCTCCAGTCAGTTTGCATATTACCTTGTCCTTGAAAATAGGACTCTGCTTGAACACATTAAGAGGAGGCGTTCGTTGGCGGAGGCACAAAACGAATTAGGCACGGCGGCTTGCGGCTTATCTTGCTGCTGTTGTACCAGAGTTTGTCAGCAGCTAGCATCTCATGGCCTGTCTCCACACATCGGTTTTGTTTTAACCGTCGACGTTGAAGATGGGTAACTGATCAGATGACTTGATTGCAGGCTGGCCATCAGCAGCAATATCTAGAATCCCCACAGCTGTAATCTCTTTTCCTGGAGGCAAAATTCTCTCTACATCTAGAAGACCAACAGGATAAACTCCACAGAATATTGCTTGCAGAAAAGTGTATGGAGATGCTTGAACAGGATGTAGGTGTTGATAAACAGTAACAAGTGGTAAAGAGTGTTTTGAAGAATCATCCCTTTGTATGTGAGCAAAATCCCCATTATGAGGCCCTCCTTCATCGTTTTCTTCCGCCGAGTTTCATCTTCCCAGTTGCAGAGTCTCCTCGATTCGTCTGCTTTTCTGCTCTTTTCCTTTTCGTCCCCTTAGTCGTCGTAATCCCGTCTCCGTTGCTTTTTTTCCTTTCTTTTTATCTTCCTCCTTTTCTTGGCTTAATGCCCCTTTGATTAGCTTTGTCATCTTCGTTTTTGAAGCTTGCCTCCCTTTTCGGATTTCCCTCCTTTTTATTTAACCGGTAGCATTTACTTTTTTTTATGTACATCATGGTACTTGGATCCATACAGTAGCACAGTACTCCCACCTTTGCTGTGCCCAATTATAGCTTTCACAATACGCCCTCGCTGCATCCAATGAGCTACCATAGAACGAAGGTCCTCCACTTCTTTAGAATAGTTGCCAAATTGAAATTCACCCTCACTTTCTCCGTTGCCTGAGAAGTCGAATCATGCTACCACTATGCGTATCCATCTTGGTGAAGTGGGCAAAACAAACACCAACAACAACAATGTGCACCAAAAAGAACCCACCTCACACACACAATCTCACCAATTGTATGTACTGATGATGTCTTCCGTTTGATTTCAATGGCAAATACTCCAAAAAGGAGCACCTGAATTGTCGTCTCACTCGCATACCACAAAGGGCCATTGACACCATACTCCCATGTAACATTAGAGCTTTGCAAAATAGTAGCTGCCCAAGTCCACTGTGATACAATGACACTCACAATCAAGCCTGACTTGATGCTCCTACTAGTTGTATTGCACCATTCTGAGGTGTGCTAAACATCAAGCATGCTCTCACATTTGGCAAACATATCTACCAATATACTTCGACTTGCATCTCTTGGAATTATTTTAGTACTTCCTCACAAAGCCCATATTCGGCATATCTTGAAATAAGTGTAGCCCATGAGATTGCATCTCGAGTTTCCAATCCATCAAAAACCTTATTCTTCTCCATCTTCGGCATAGAATGAAAGAGCAAGCATAACAACTAAGTATGTACAAAGTAACAAATCTCATGCACAACTTTTGGGTGGTTTCACACCTCGAATGCGCAGCAATACGACACCGTGGTCGCCAATGAAGGATGGATTTTAGGCCCCGAAACGTGCCTAAAAATAGGAGAAAAATGTGGAAATGTGGGGGAAAATGCTCAACCACGAAGGCGGCAGCTCGACCTAGGATGATTTTAAGCGTCAAGTGCTTGACGGGCGCCCGTACGACACTCCGAGAATTTTCATAATTTTTCCGTGCGCCTGTGCCAGTCAGTGGAGCTACCCGTCAGTGCGGGATGTCGAGACGAGTTTATAGAAATTTTGAGATTGACAATCGGAGTCCGTACGCGGAAGATGGCCTGAAATCGGCCGAGTGCCCAAAAGGGGGCCCAAATTGGAAATACCAAAAGGTGTAAGAGAGGGGGGGTGACCTTTGGCACCCCCCCCTTCAAAAAAACGTGATGTAGGGGGGGGGGGGGGGGGGGGGGGGGGGGGCGGCGGCTGTTTTTCAACCGCCGAAAAAATCGCGCCCTCCCCCCCCCCCCCCCCCCAAATCATGATGAAGATTGATACACAAGTTATGCAGATGATCATGCCAGGCTCCTGCATCAATGCTACGCTCCGTATCGCCGGTCTCCGCTCCCGCAATGGTGGACTGTAGAGAGAGAGAGAAAATCATTCTTTCTCTCTCCTCCCTCTCTCTCCTCTTAACCCCCGTTCATGCGTGGAAGAGTAGAATGGAAATGGATGGCCCGATGGATGCCGATTCTTGACGAGACTGAAGGGCAATGTGTAATCATTGTAGATTGCTGATTCCAAGTGGAATTCATGGCTGGAAATCAGTCGTGGAACATGCCAAATTTAATGGAAAAACCCGCAAGACACGGTAATAATTCTTTTTACAAAGAAAATGGTCTTTTGATGCAAATTTGGTTGATAAAAGTGTGTTCATATGGATTGAGTTTTGAGTATGTCATGCTTTGAGTTGTTTTCTGGCTGTTCATCATTTAAAAATCAGAAAAACATGTGTGGGATAGCAGAAAATAGAAAACCGAGGTACGAAAAACCATAAAAATGAAGGAAAATAGGGTTTTTTGGGCTAAAAATGATGCAATAAATTAATCCACACCTACTAAAATTCTTTTTTTGCTGAAATGAACTAAGGGCCACAGCCCATAAACTGAACTTAATTTTCAGCAATTAAAAAATGGGAGAAAATGGGAAAAATTGCAAGAAAATGGTGGAAAAACTCTAAAAAATAGGGAAAATTTATATTTTGGGCTTCGAAAAATTAGTAAAATTATGAGTAATGTCCGTGAATGTATAGTGAGGCTGAGGCATGAAGATTTGCTTCAGATCAGCCTTGCTTCCATGTTTTAGTTCGGTTTTGTCCGCTTTTGATATGAAATTTAATGGAAAAAGCCGTAAAATGCCATGCAACGAAGCATACAATCGTTATAAAGAAACCATGAAAGGGATGTTTTTGCACTTGTGCATGATACTGTTTTGCTAAATGTTTGAGCACTAGACATCCACCAAATGGATGGAGCATGGAAAAGAATTTAAAAGTATCAGTGATCAGCTCCTGGACATGCATTGCAATTGGTTAATGAGGACATGACCTACGTTGAGAGGCAGTGAGATACCCATGCTGTAGGCTAGTCGTGGGATCCTAGAGGGGAAATCAAGTAAGGACAATGGTACATTCCTGGACACGTTTATTTGGTACCTTGAGCGATGTTTGTGCGGAATGTCTAAGTGTTGAGCGACGCATCGAGGGGCCAATCCCCAAGGTGTAGGAGAGTCGCAGAGGGTTGACGGCATTCAGCCGTAGGAGGAACCCCATGTGTATGTGATTCGAGCCTTTTGGCTATGTGAAAGGGACTCCCTCTGAGGAGTAGTGAGCTAGGATCAGTTGGACTACAACGTATTACAAACACAATGTTTAGGAAGGCAGAGATTTTGATAGACGCTCCTGGCCGCGAGGCCGAGGGGTTGTCTTGTGCGTAGTGATGAGGTCCGGCTAGTGCATGAGCCAGTGCCGGCCCATTTTTAGGTCCATCATTATCCTTACTTCTTATCCGAGCATATGATGAACCATCATCAAGGGCCTTTGTCTCTAAACGATACTGAGAAATAAACGATTGTCCAAGAATGATAGGATAGCTGCAGGAATCTTGAATAAAGAAATGAAAGTCATCTTTTACATTACCAATAATAACTTGTACATAAGGGCATGCTGCATAAAGATCGCCAGAAGAGTTATTGGCTGCCTTCATGCGCCATCCTGGGTCCACATCAATGGGCCATCTGCCATTCTCATAGAGAATTCTTGACATGACATTAATCTCCGAGCTATGGTCTATAAGGGCAATGCATGGAGTCTCTTTTTCTTTGATCTTAACAACGGTTTCAGTGGTCACCCTTGCCCAATGGGTACAGGAGTAGTGACTACTAGGAACAAAGTGAGCATCACTTTCTTCTTGTATGTTGTGAAGTTGAGCTTCTTCCTTAAGCATGTGCTGCACTTTAGATTGAGAAGTCCCCACCATAATAGCTTCTTCAGTTTCTCCTTCATAGATGTCTTCATCTTTGGCTTCTATAGCTGCAATCAATTCTTTGATTTCCTCTAATCGAATCCCTTGAGTTTTCAGCTTCTCTTCATCCTACAAATACACATGAAGTGCTTGCAAAAAAGCATGCATAGATTCTTCAGTTTCCTTACCAACATATTATCTTTTTCGTTTAATTACATCAATTATTACATCATGAAATCCTTGTTTTGCAATTCGCAGAATTTCACCTAATGTAAATTCAATTCTACTTCCAAGAATCCTTTCTTCTAGGATTCGCTTAAGATCCGTTGCGGTCTCTATGTCAAACTGCAACTTGTAACTAGGATGTTTGCTTTTTCTTTTTCCTTCTGTCTTCTTTGCTTGAGGGGCATCTCCCATATCAAGCTCTGGTGGTGGAGGATTTTCAGCAACCTCCTGTTGGTCTGGTTTACTTCTTGTTACGTGTTTTATTGGCCCTGAAGAAGAAGGACCGGCAACATCTTCATCTCTTCTCCTCTTTTCTTCTATCATGGCTTCATGATTATTAATTTCAGTTAACTAGGCAAAAGCTGGAAATGAATCAACTGGCTCGGTCCATCCGATTCTTCCTCGGATGCATTGATTGGCAGTAGTTAAATCATCTTTGGTTGCCTTACCTTGCTCCATGCGATCTAAGGCCTGCATCCACACTTTACATTTTGCATTAGTTTTACATGCTTTAACAATTTCATTAGTTGGCTCAATTTGTAGCCCATAGGTTGCTACATCAACAATTGCATAGGCTTTTCTTGTTGCCAAAACCTCCAATCTTTTCTTCATGCCACCGTTGCCGAAATTTGGCTCAAGAGGAAGCCTAGTTTCGGTTGCATGAATTTTACCATCCTTCCAAAAGACTAATTTTTGTGCTTCAGCTTCACGGAATGCACCGCACTCCCTCTTATCATGCTGTAGACTATCACACCAGATACAACGTCTTTTGAAGCCTTCTCGTACAGGTCTTTGGGCAGTTGATCGTCCCCTTTCTTCCACTTTCACATCAAGCCTTTCCACTTTGGAATTAATATCTGTTAGATTAAGATGGAGATCTTGCATGCTTTTAATTAGCTCGTCCATGACATCCTTCTTTGGAGATGGAATGACAGAATTTCTTGGTTGCTCAGCCATAGAGACAGGAGGTCGAGAAATAGGAACAGGCTCCTTCATGGATTCAGTTGTTGCAGGGGTTGATCCCCATCTTAGGCACAACTGCTCTCTTTGAGCAATCATATTAACTGCTTCAGTGACATCACTCCAAGTAGTCTTCAATCCGGTCTCAGAGTCAGGATCTTCAAGTCGATCAGTTAGCTTCTCTTGAAGGAAAGGATCTGTAGCCTTTAGAAATAATTCAATCTTCTGGCTTTCCATACCTTGCTGATTGTCAGGATCTAGTTGAGAAAATTTGCTTTCAAATTCGCGATGAAGAGCGGTGGTGGTTAGACCCTTATTGGGCCTTTTGACCCATTCAGTGAAAACTTTTTGTCATAAGGCTAGAATCTTCAAGAAAAAATTCTTCTCGAAGAGCCTTCTTGAACGCGGACCATCCTGCGCCTTTTTGGAAAAGACCATGAATTCGGTCCTGGAGACCATGTATAGCCTAATGGGAAAAATATCGGCTCCACGCATGTTGAGGAACTCCAAAGAAGACCATCTTGTCAGTATAGAGGTGGATAAAAGACGACACATTTTTCCCATTAAATTGCTTGGAGCTCTTGCCCAACTGCTTCCAAAGCTTTAATGGTAGCAGCATCATTCCGCTCTTCTTGTCTCCGTTGTTGTTGAAATTACAACTGTTGCTGAAATTGCAATTGTTGTTGTTGGCTTTCATGCATTAGAAGAACCAACTGTTGCAAGGCATCTCCTCCCAAACTTGATGATTCTCCTATTGTACTTCTTCTTCCGTAGCGGACCTTCACGTCGGGTTCACCACTGTCATTGTGTTAAGGGTTGAAGGTCTACCACCGGGGCTTAGCGCAGAAGAAGAGTATGGGATTCAAGGTTCAGAGAAGGGAAAAAGAATGGGGTTTGACAATATTCAGGTTTCAGAAAAGACTTAGATGAGGAAGAAGATTTCAAGCTTTTTCTGTGTATTTAGTATACATGAATGGAATAAATGTCTCTATCTTGATTACATCAAATGCATTTGGAAACATAAACCATAACATGAAGGATATTCTCAGATTTTTAATCCAAATGCAAATACCAAATGTAAGCTCAAATTGTTAGAAATCAAGCTCACCGTCAGTGTGTCTTGATCTATGACAGCTAGTGTGTACAGCTGTCAGACATCTATGACAGCTAGTGTGTACAGCTGTCTACATGTGACTACATTAAATAAGTCGGGTTAGTAGTCAGTTAGTGACCTGACTAGAGTTAGTCCGTCTAGTCTACATTTACACTAGGTCACTTTATCTTGTTGAGTGTGTGCTCCATCAGCATCAAACTCAGCAAATAGAGCTGCTAGAGCAGAGGACAGATCTGTGTGAACTGCGCCTGTTTCATGCTCTCAGTGGTTGGGCTGCACTTCATCAAATGCTGGTGCATTTGGTCATCAAATGCTTGGTTATGACAGGTATGAAGTGTTTTAAGATGGCAAGAGACAAATGCTTGACCTTAAGCTCTAACATGAGCTGAGATCAGAGTGAGCAGATCTGGAAAAAAGGGCAGCACTGCTGTATACACAGTATACATGGTATATGCGACACATTGAAGAGCTTTGGAAGCTCTCTGACAAGCCCAGAAGCACTCTTGGAGCATAAATATATGCTGGAGATCATATGTACTTGTGATCCATTGCAAGCTGATTTTTGTAATTGAAATACTCAGATCTGGAGCATTTCAGACATGCTGAAAACTGTCATTTAATATGGACACCAAGCATTTGTTCCTTACTGAAGCATAGTGTGATATTTGGTGACATCTATGAGATGTATGTACTGACATGTGTATGTCAGAATGTTTATGGGTTGAGAAAAGCATTAAGTGCTACTGAAAGCTGAAATTTTTGGAGCTGAAGCAAATGCAATCTTGTCTTGTTGGCTGAGTACCAATTGCAGAAGTAATGTATAAATTTTCTCATTAGAGACAGACAGTCTATGGTCACTACATAGTCATGCATTGACCTTGTCATACTGGAGCAAATGTATGATTTGGATTGAAGACACTTTGAAGTGGTTTGGAGCTTGTTATACTGAATTCTGGTTGACTGCAACCTGCAACTGAATTTGTTGACACTTGTTTGTGCTGGTTATGCACTGTTCTGTGCCTTTATGCTCATGTCTTGACTGCCAAATGTATTAGCAGATACCTTCAAGATTTTGGAACATGTATGACATGATTACCACTCAGTTTTGGACTTGAAATTGCTGTTGGTTACTCACAGTTTACAGTTTTCAGACTGCATGTATGTACCCTGGTAGTGAGGTTACAGAAGCTTAAGCTGAAGCAAACACATAGCTTATGTATTGACAGTTATATCTACAGTTGAGACCACTTGTTTGTGGGTTGTTTTGGGGTGTTAGTGGGCTGAAATACCCTGGTTTTTTTTTGCAATTTAGTGCAGAAAACTATCATAAACTGTTACAGACTGAACTTAGTCAGTCATACTTATTGGACTGCAGGGAGTCAAGCACTTGATAGACACTCTATTGCATCACGGCTAATGCACATGGGACTGTCAATAACACTCAGATAGTTGGAGAGAAGTTGGATAATAAGAACCTTGCATTATGGAAATTCAGAATGAAAAACTTTTTGGTTGGCAGAGGTTATTGGGATTTATGTACAGGAGATGAAGTTGCTCCTGAGTTGCCTGCACACAATCCAACAAATGAACAGAAAAGAGCCTATAGGCTATGGAATGAAAGAGCATGCAAGGTGGTGCATTGGTTTTCCTTATGTATATCTGATGCTATGGTAATTCAAATCACTGGATGTGAGACTCCGAAGGATGCTTGGGACATACTGATGAAAATTTATGGAACCATGACACATGCAAGAGAGATCCAGTTGAAACAGCAATTCAACAACATGTCTAGGAATGGCAAGAGCATCCAGACGTATACCACGGAGATTAAGACCATAGCTGATCAACTTGCTACTATTGGCTCAAGTGTATCAGAAGATGATATGATTGCTGTTGCCTTGAATGGCTTAGGCAAAGAGTACAAAGTTTTTGACACTTCCATTTCTGTCAGAGAAGAGCCCCTAGCTGGGAAGAGCTAGTTGCTTTGTTGCTGCATGAGGAAGTCAAACTTGGTTTGAATAATACAGGTTCTAGTGCATCTCAGAGTAGAGACACTGTGTTATACTCTAGCTAGCGTGGCAGAGGATCTAGAGGTCGTGGTTCATTTCAAGGTCGTGCTGACACTCGTAATACTTATGGACAACAACATCAATAGAGTAACTGGCATGGTGCAAATACACAAGTTCAGCGTGGATCTGGTGGGTTTAGAGGCAAGGGGAGATCACCCCGAGGTAGAGGTGGTGGATCTGGTTCATAGCAGTCGTCTGATCAGTCCAACAGGGACAAGGACTGCCATTATTGTGGCCGGTATGGGCATATTGCAAAGGATTGTTACAAGAAGCAGGGAGATATGAAGGCAAAGGGCAGACAGCATGGGCACTCTGCATCTTCCAGTGGTGCTCATGATGAGCCAGCTGATAGATTCTTTGCCATGCAGCATGTATCTAAAAATGCATCGAGACATGATAGAGATGACATATGGTACATTGACTCTGAAGCGTCAAACCACATGACCCCGCATGGAGAGCAGTTTGATGAGATGGTTGTAGGTACACATGGTCATGTATATACTGGGGATGACACCCAACATGACATAAAGCATAAAGGGATTGTTTCTCTTATGATGCCTGATGGCAAGAAGAAAGGCCTGCATGATGTATTACATGTACCAACCATAACAAAGAATCTGTTGTCTGTGGGTCAAATGGCACAACAGAATTTGCAAGTGAGGTTCAACAAAGATGGGTGTTTCATTGAGGAGTATGGAAATGACTGCAAGTTAATTGCCAAGGGCAGACGGGATGGCAGGATGTTTACATTCGATGCGACCATTCCGGGACTCAAGGCAGCCATGTTTGCTCATGATGAGAGTGCCATTCGGGATGTAGAGATTTGGCACAAGCAGATTGGACATGTCAATGTACAAAAGCTGAAATCTATGCAGCAGAAAGAACTAGTACTTGGATTACCTAAATTCAAGTATAATGATTTTGGTCATGTATGCCCTGCATGTTAGTTTGGGAAGCAGGCACGGTTTCCTTTCATGAGACATGTAAAAAACAGCACTAGGCCTTTACAGTTGGTGCACTCTGATGTTTGGGGTCCTTCACATAATGCTTCTTTTGGTGGTGCAAGGTATTATGTCTCATTTATTGATTATTTCAGCAGGTACACTTGGCTTTATATCTTGAAGCATAAGGATGATGTGTTTGATGCATTCAAAGACTTCAAGAAACATGTTGAAAATGAATTGGGCTGTTACATATCATGCTTGAGATCAGATGGAAGAGGTGAATATGTCTCAAACTACTTTGAGAGGTATCTTGCTAAACATGGGATTAGAAGACAGCTCACATGCAGTTATACACTGCAAAAAAATGGTGTTGCAGTGAGGAAAAACAGGGTTTTGATGGAGTCAGCTAGAGCTATGCTGAATGAAAAATGTCTGCCAAATGGTTATTGGGCTGAAGCAGTGGTGAGTGTTGTATATGTGCTGAATCGAACCCCTACAGCAGGGATTCATGATGTCACTCCTTATGAACGGCTGTATGGTCATAAACCTGATATTTCACACTTGAAGGTATTTGGCAGCATTGTATATGTGCATATACCGGATGAGAAGAGGAAGAAATTGGATCCTAAGGCAGTGAAAAGTTTGTTTATTGGATATGTACAGGAACGAAAAGCTTATAAGTGTTATGTACCTTCTATGCATGAGACACTCATAAGCAGAGATGTGGTATTTGATGAGTTAGTATCCTGGTATGGGAACCCTGTTGCAGTGCCTACTGATGGCTCACCCAGTATGAGTCATGCTGAAAATACTCCTGCAGAGAGTACTTCCCTGAGTGGTCAGACAAGTGATGTATCATCTACAGTGAGTCCTTGGATAGGACGATTACGGAGTCGCACTACTGCATCCACTGACACGGATATGTCAGTGAGGGGGAGAACAGATAAGGGAAAAGAAAAGATTTTTGAAGATGTAACAGGTCCACTCACTGCAGGTTATGATTCATCTAGCAGTGACAGCTTAGACAGTGAATTGGGGATTCCATCTGTTATGACGCCAGGTGCTAGGCAGAGCCGTTATGTGCCGCCTCATGAAAGGCAAGCTCACAGTGAGCCACTGCTCAGGAGATCAGAGAGGGTCAGACGACCTGTTGATAGGTATACTTACATTGGATATTTAGCTCGTCATTATGCTTATATGACGAAAGTAATAGGTTTTAGAGAACCAATAAGTTTGATGAGGCAGTTGCAGATGAGAATTGGCGTGCTGCTATGGATGAGGAATATTCAGCTTTGGCTGAAAATGGTACATGGGATTTGGTACAGTTGCCTGAGGGAAAAACACCTATTGGATGCAAGTGGGTGTATAAGGTAAAATGTAAATCAGATGGATCATTGGAAAGATATAAGGCCAGGCTGGTTGCAAAAGGGTATGCGCAGAAGTATGGTCTTGATTATGAGGAGACTTTTAGCCCTGTAGCAAAGATGGCTACAGTTAGAACTGTGATTGATTTGGCAGTAGCTAGAGGCTGGAAACTATGGCAGATGGATGTAAAGAATGCATTTCTCAATGGAGAATTACAGGAAGAGGTTTATATGGAACAGCCTGAAGGCTATGTACATCCAAAATTCCAGCACATGTATGTCGACTGAAAAAGGAATTATATGGGCTGAAACAGACACCTAGAGCATGGAATGCTCGCATCAGTAGTTATTTACAGCAACATGGTTTCCGATTGGAAGACGCTGATCATAGTCTGTTTGTGAAGAAGACAGATAGTGGCTATGTTTTCCTAGTTGTCTATGTTGATGACTTAAACATTACAGGAGATTATGAAAATGGGATTTCAGAAGTAAAGACATGTTTACAGGCTGAGTTTAAGGTCAAGGATCTTTGAGTGCTGAAATATTTTTTGGGGATTGAGGTTGTCTCTACACCTCAAGGCATATGGCTGCTACAGAAGCAGTATGCTCATGACATGTTACAAAAATATGGTATGGCTCATTGCAAGCCTATGGATACGCCTTTGGAGCAGAATGTCAAGCTGCAGATTGATGTTGGGACAGAGATTGAGAATGTTACTATGTACAAATAGATGGTAGGTAGCTTGATCTATCTCACGATCACTAGACCTGACTTGAGTTATGCTGTGGGGCTGATCAGTCAGTACATGCAGAAGCCTCGCAAACCACACTTGGATGCAGTCAGAAGAATTCTGAGATATGTAAAGAGTACCACAGATCATGGGCTGTTTTATGCATATGGGAAACCCCTTGACTTGATGGGGTACACTGATGCTGACTGGACTGGTTGCACGTATGACAGGAGGTCAACCAGCAGCTATGCATTTGGATTGCGTAGTAGCATGATCAGTTGTTTGGCAGAGTAAGAAACAACCTACAGTTGCATTATCTAGTATAGAAGCAGAGTATTGTGGTGCAGCCTTAGCGGCCTGTGAAGCTAAGTGGTTACAGAAGTTATTGAATGACTTGGGAGTACACTTGGACAGCAAAGTCAAGCTGTACTGTGACAATTTGAGCAGTTTTATGTTAGCAAGCAATCCTGTTTATCATACAAGATCAAAACACATTGAGGTTCACTACCATTTCATCAGGGAAATGGTTTTAGCATATCAGATTGACTTGGAGCATGTGAAGACTAAAGACCAGGTAGCAGACATCTTTACCAAATCACTCGGTAAAGATAAGTTCATTCACTTTAGACACTGGAGTGATGCAGATGAGTTGAGTTTTGTTTTTGAGCTTGAGGGGGAGTGTTAGAAATCAAGCTCACCGTCAGTGTGTCTTCATCTATGACCGACATCTATGACAGCTAGTGTGTACAGCTATCTACATGTGACTACATCAAATAAGCCGGGTTAGTAGTCAGTTAGTGACCTGACTAGAGTTAGTCCGTCTAGTCTACATTTACACTAGGTCACTTTATCTTGTTGAGTGTGTGCTTTTAAGTTTTGTGTGTGGAACATGAAGAAATGAGCTTGAGAGCCTGAAGGCTCATGGATATAGCGTTTTTCCCTATCTCTCTCTCCTCTTTGAACACAAATGGCTTTTATCTCATGTACATAGATGGATTACAACTCCAGGAAACAAGTATTATGATGGTATATTCAGATACATTCAAGATATGGACCAATAGTACATGAAATGCATTGAAGAATCATAATTTTAACTTCAGCCTTGTTTTAAAACAGAAAATTCGAGCCCATAATCAAGCTCAAAAAGAGTACATAAACTCATGAATAAGCTCCTCCAATCATTAACGGGTAAAGCTCAGATGTTAAGAGGTCATTTTCTTCTATTACAACCACATGAATCACTTGTTTGCTCATCAAAATGGACAAGAATAGTGGGCTGCCCTGTTTATGATTGGTTTTTTCAGCCCATAATAGTTCATACACCTTCAAAATTCTCACCCTTTGCTTGCCCCAAAGTCACTTAGGTACTTAGGTACAAGCCGGGCTTCATTGGACCATGAATAAGGTAGATAAAATGAGAGAAGACGTACATAAGAGCAGGCAGAATAATTTTCTCTCAAATTTTTCCTTTTTATAGACTGTCATACCATGCATTTTCGTCAGACCAAATGGACAGGTAAGTGGAGCTCTCACCTTGTTTGTATCTTCATCTTTAGCTCTTGTTAATCTTCAGTTTGCATGCTCCAAAGCATGCACCATAGCTCCCAGTTTTCTCCAGATGTAGCAGGTTGTGCAGGCCTGCATTTTGTGCCGAAAAATGCGGGCTACATCCTGCTCAGCTCCGCACTACTTTTTGACCTACTTAGGTCACTTATTGGTCACATTAGTCCATTACTTGAGGTCTTCCATGTACCTAGTCGACTTTTGGCATTTTTCTTGAGTTCTAACCATATTTTGCACTTGAATCAATGTGATTTATCCTGCAGACTGTCAATTACTTCAAGCTGTCCAAGTTGTAGGTTCCCATAGACTTATTTTTTATCAATATACATGGTACAACTGAAAATTATATGCTAAATACAAAAGAACTTATGTAACTAAGTTGATTATTGGGTAACAATGACTAAATTATGTATGCAAATTCCTCATATAAATCCCAGTGAAGTACTTCTGTGTTCATAAGAATCCCATGATTTATATTATGAACAATAACTCTTTGACAACATGAGGCATTTGTTGAGGATGTTTGTATAATAGATGGCCTCTTGAAGCAAGAAGTAATTGAAGGTTGAACATACATACCATCTTTATCAATCATGGTCTCATGCGGTGCTGATGATGAAGATGAAATACCATCTTTCTCTGCTCTAGTACATTCATCAATGACAACCTTGAATTAAGCATACAATTCATGTCCATATTGAGCTAGATCATGTCCATATCGATCAAACTTGATGACTTCACGTGCATCATGGTATTTGCTTAAGCGAGTCAAGTATTTTAGAAGTTCTTTGATCAAGATAGAGTCTTCACGATCAATATCAAATGTTTTTGGATAAATGCAATTGTCAACAGGATTTGGACATCCTTTGTAAGGACTATCATCTATGAGAATAGTCTTGGTATGCTGACAAACATCTCCATATTGATCCCATACATACTTCAGAGGCTTGAACATTGCTTCTACTCCCATCTTATCTGGCCTATATATGATTTTGAGTTGATGTCTATGACATTGTTCTTGGCCCCAAATCATGAAGAAAGGATACTTCCTTTTTGCATGGATCTCCAAGCACTTAATAACTACCATGGCATTCTTATGTAAAGCTGTTGACCAAACTCCCACTTGGAATCTTGCAAATAAGGCTTCAAGAAACTCCATACATCCTGGTCGAAGAACAAGCCATTGCTTTCCCATTTGAAAGCTTTGAAACCTTTTAGACTTAGCAAAGCATTGTTGTAAAAGAAGACCATTGAGATCAAGTATTACACATAATTGTGTTGCATTTCTTATGAAGGAAACATCAATCACATCATCATGCTCTATTGTTTTTGAATTTGTTAGATATCCAACCATAGATGTCTTAGTTGAAGTTACAAAGAAGAAAAAGAAGCACATTAGATTCATTTACTTATCATTCTACCGAATGTTTGAGCTATAAACTGGCATAGAATACTAAAGCAATTTAACTTCACATTGATAAATACATAAATAGATACTACTTAAAAAATGATGTCTTAAGAAAAGAGACATTTGACCATGTGGTCAAATCTAATCAAAAGTAATATCATGAGGTGAAAAATATATATATGATGATTTTTTTGAAGTAAAATCTATTCTAATAAAGTCATTTTTCCATACCTACTTTTTATCACTAATTATAAATATACTTGAGATCCTAACAATAGATTCTTGTAATTAGTTGCACAAATTATATTATCATTATAATATTTAACATACTCAATTTTTAAAAAGGCCTTCAAAATGGCATATACAAAGAAGGTGTTTATTAGTCCTAATTATTAAAAGAAAATTTAAACATGATAGTTTTGACCATGTGACCAAAACTATGTTACATATAAGTGACACATGATAATTTAATTGAGATAAGTTATACTCTATTTGAATAAGTTTTCATAGTTTCTTCTTAAGGACTAACCATTCTATTTTTGAACTAGTTATATCCCATAGATATTTAAACTCACAAATTGTAACAAGGATTTTACCTTAATAATCCATATACACATCTCAAAAGATACATTGGAGAGAAATCTTTGTTGCAATATTTATTATTGAGGTAAAACTCCTTTGGGAGATGCAATGAATATTTTTTAGGGTGTGCAATATATTGTTGGCTTTCTTATCCTAAGGTACATGCATAGACATACACTAGTGATGTAGTAAAAGAGGCTATTAGAGATAAGAGATTTGACCATGTGGACAAATCTAACCAAAACTAACATGACAAGATCATAACACAACACATATAAGAGTTTAATTGAAATAAGATCTGAAATAGACTTAAGTAAATTTTGAATAGCTAGCTCAAACTTTTCATTATGATAAGTATTCTTACATACTAGATTACAATTAAATAGTTATCCTTACAAAGGATGATAAATTTTAATGAGCTCTTTAATATTGATTTGGTAAAATATTTACTTAAATAGGTTTTTTAAACCAAACATGCTTGGTACCTTTTATGAAAAATTAAAAAACTAAAGACATACTTTCTTTAATTAATATCATCAAAGAAAGAAAATATTGCAAATGCTAATGGAAGTAACTTCTCAAGAAAAAAATCAAAATTACATCAATGTGTCTTCCTTGATGAAAGGAAAAGGAATGGATTTTAAACACCTGAAGTAGCCCTTAATTTCTCTTTCATAATTAGACTTGCTATATCTTGGCTTGATTCTTCTATGCCCTCGAGTGGTACTTCAAGAACTTGAACTTCAATAGAAAGAACCTCTTGGAAGTTTGAATTTTGTTTGGCACTCTCATGGACCCTCCACAATTGTGCTTCAACCTCTCTTTGAACTTGAGTGTTGCAAACCACTACAATAGTCTTCATATGATTTACCAATGCCACCTTAGATGCAAGTCTACTTGCATATACATCAAATACAACCTCATGAGCATCATTGAATGCTTTGATTGTAGTTTCCATAACTTTCATTTTCTTTCTCAAAACGGCCTTTGCAATCCTTTTTTCTTCTTCAAGATCTTCATCATCGTACTCCTTGTCCAAGCCTTCAAAGTCCAAAATGGAAGGCTTGTTGACATTGTTTATATATCTCTCAAAATTGATGAAGCTTTTATCCATGGTCACTAATGTCAAAACCACAAAAGAATCTATAGATCCAAAAGCAAACGTTCTATCCATTGGTAGGAAGTCAATACTACCAACTAGCATGCGATACTTCCAAGAAATTCTTTCAAGAGCATTTTCCAAAGCTGCCATTTGCTTTCGATCAAGAAATGATAACAACATGAATTGTTTAGGTTCACATGTCATTTGTAGTAGAGTGGATACAACCTTTCCAAACTTTATAGAGTCCCATTTCATTCCCTCAACACCATGTGCTGCATCTAGAACAACAACCCCAATGATAATTGGATCTCTGTAAACATTATGTATAAGATCAAAGGTTTCTAGATTGCTCTGACAACATATAAATACCAAGGGAAAGTAGTGGAGAATTGAAGAGGATTTTGATTTTTTCCAATTAGGAATTTCACAATATCTTTTGCTCCATTTGGTAGGGACCCTGTATCAGCTCCACGTGTGAGCTTCTTTGATACCCAATCATTGCAAATTCCTAAAATCTTTGTGTAGACTTCATCATTGATATCATAATCATCAACAAGCTCTTCCCAAGTTTTCATCATAGCGCTACTTTCTGGAATTGAAGCATTGAAAAGAGTGACTAATTCTTACTTTAGGACTCTATCTTTCTTGATTTGCTTAGCCCTTGTTTCCATGTCAGCATCTTCCTTATCCCATTTGTTTCTAAGAAAAAGGATATGACCTTCATTGATCTCCTCTTGTAGTTTAAGGATGTCTCCATCCTTTAAACCCATAAGGCAACGGAATGCAGTAGGAGAAGGTTGCCCTCCCTTTTTTCTCGAACTCTCCTCTTGGGATATAAGTTTACCTCTAGAGTATCTCTTCATGATTTTGATCCAATTATCAAATACTTATTGGGAGCTAACAATCATATGGCAATCTCTAGATGCACAATTTTCTACAATGTATGCCACAAATCTCTGCAAAAAAAAGATCAAAATAGTGAGTATAGAACAAAAGAAAGAGCATCACACTAATCTCCACAAGAAAAGAAGGTAAGCTTATATGTGATTACCTGCCATGGTACTCTTTGAGAGCTTGTCTTAGAAAGCCCTTGTTGGGGTTTTGCTGGAGAACCAAATGCTAGCCGCTGATCTCTTAATTGTTGAAGTTGCTCAACATAAGAGGCATTCTTCATAACATTATGTGACTCTATATTTGTCATTCGTGAAAGCTCAATGCACATTTCCGCAAGACAATCAACTAATATTCTAGCATTTCTTGTGGTGTATAAATGCTTGGTTGCTAGACAACATATAGTATTACTCTGAATATATATCTTTGTTGCATGAATTGAGTGAAGCCCTGATATAATCCAATAACTATAAGTGTCTAACTTATTAGCATCCACCTCATCATGATGCATGGGTCTCTTCTCATTGTTGTCTTGTACAAAATGCATAAGATATGCTGTTGTTGTTGGGTTCATGGGATTCTTTATGAAATATGTGGTTAGCTTTTGTACATAATCCCAACATAGTGACCTATAAGCATACAAAGGAGGTGCCTCATAACACCTATCAACGAGAATAGGAAATTGTGTTGTTGGACCAAATGGAAAGAATTATTCAAATATGTGAAATCTTGATCCTTCCTTCTTTCCCTTCTTCTTAACTATTTCAGGAAAATAGAATGTTCTTTCTACTCCCTTGACCTCCAGAGAAATTATTGGCTTTGCAGGTGTAACTTCTAACATGGAAGGTAAAGTGGCATCATTCTTAGTAGTGTTAGTAGCCATACTAACAACAAGAGCTTGTGACAAGGAACTTTGTTGAGGTGATTTTGACTTTCAACTTGTGGGATTCCATGAATTATTTTCTTCTTGAGGAGAAGGTGAAGATCTCAAGTCTATTTGTTTATCTTGGAGCTTCATTCTTTTGTTGGGGCGATCACATTTTCTTGATAGGGAAAGTAGCTCACTATTTTGAACAGCTTGGAATGCTAATATAATACCTTCTATGCCCTTTACCTCCTCAAATAAGGTTCATCCCATTGTTTTCAAAGACTATTCTTCATCCTCTTTAATACGGGCAAAGTGAAATGACAAAGGATCAAGTTTGTATACTACATTTTTCCCCAGCTTGATCTTAACAAGATTACATGGTATTCCCTCTTTTCCAGCACATCCATTTGTTATCTTCTCTATGATACCATATTTTTGAAAAAATGCAATATTACTCTTTAAAGTGAATAAGAGAATATTGTCAGCCCTTTTTCCTTGACTATCATAAACATCCATATACCATGGATACACAAAATCACCACTAACTCCATCAATGGTTTGGGTCTCCTTTTGGATGTGCTATCTTTCTTTGCGATTGAATAGTTCTACAAAGAGAAAAAGTTGTTAGACAAAATTGGATTTAAAAATATTCAAAATTCACAAAACCCAAATAAATGTATAAGATTTTCAAGTTGAAAATTGAAAACACAACAACACAAGATTTTACGAAATACAAGACAAATGTACTCCAAAGGGACTCTTCCATAAAATGAAATATTGAAATTTGAGATTAAGTGTGGTATGAGATCCAACCATAAATATGTGTGCTTATGTATGAAATCTCATGGATTATCATGGCCCTAAGTTAGCATTAATTATGTTTCTCTTGTAAGAATCATATAGTAAAAACTTTGCCATCGACTTCGGTGAGAAGATCAAATTCTATTAATAGTGAGACTTGACCATGGGCTTAACCAAATGGTCAAGTGATAATGAAATGTTGAGAGTGAGTATGGTATGAGATATAGTGAAAAATCATTGTGGTTAGCCATGTGGTCAAATCCTATTTAGTCATAAGACTTATCTATAATATTAGAAACTTTGCCATGGTTTTTTACCATAGGATTTTTAAAGGCTAGTTAAAGAGAGGATGCAGTTTATTGTGATATGAGAATCACACATAAACAAATCTAGCTATGTAGCAAATCCCATAGATATCAATATAAGATAAAGTGAAAAAACACTTGAAAGGTGGAGATTTGACCTCATGGCGAAAACTACAAGATAAGACGATTTCTATAAACTGGTTTTAACCATATGGCCAAATCTAGTTTCATAACCATATGAAGAAAGTGATTTATTTGTTGTAACATGCTGTGAAATTGGATTTGACTCTATAGCCAAATATTGTTTTATAGTGGAATGAAAAAGTGGTTTTATGGTTTGCAAGATTTATGAGATTAGATTTTATCATATGGCTGAACAAAACAAGAATGGGGGATTCTTGGATGCTAGCATTGATAAAAAAATGAAATATTTGACCATTTGGCCAATTTGTATTCTGTAGTGGAATGGAAAAAGTGGCTAATTTGTGGCAAAATGATATGGTATTTATATGAATATATGAAAAATTGAAATGAAAGAAATGGTTTATGGAAACAAAGTGGTTTGTTTTTTGCGCAACAAGTTTGGACCACATGGCGAAACTTCCTATAAATATAGTAGGTAATCAAGGAGTTCCAAGTAGAACATGGTCTTCCTTTTTTGGAGATAATATAGAAGATGTTTTTCTTCGAACATTTTTCCATACAACCAAATCTAGCATACCCAAAATTTGTGTGATTGAACCCACCATAGATTTAGTCTTTATTTTTTAGGATCAAATTCCAAAAAAGTGGTTTGTTTGTTGCAAGACAAGGTTTGATCACATGGCCAAATTATAGAAAGTAAGGAATTCTAAGTAGAAACTAGCCATTCCTTTTATAAGAAAACATTTGACCAAATGGCAAAATGCCATTCTTGTAGGAAAATGAACAAAGTGCTTGATTGGTTGGAAGATATTGTGATACTACAAGAGTCCTTATTTTGGCCAAGAGATAGCTTAAGGAGAAGATTTGGCCACATGGAAAAATCTCACAGTATATTGGAAAAAAGAACATAAATTACTTCTTATATTATAAGAAAAGATTTGACCTCATGGGAAAATCTTAGATTGTATTGAATAAAATAACAAGTACTTCTTGTATTGCAAGAAATTTTTTGACCATATGGTCTAATCTATAAATTGATGAAATATCATGATATGGTCTAATCTATAAATTTTTTGACCATATGGTCTAATCTATAAATTGATGAAAGATCATGATATGTGTTGTTAGAAGATCAAATTACATCCTATGGCAAAATCATATTGAGTATTTGTAAGTATTGTATAGCCATATGCTTATTGCAAAATTATAAAGAGTGTAACCATAAAATCTGATGGTAATGCTTTTACTATGAAAATATAGTATAATGGAAAGTTCTATATAGTAAAGTATAATACGATGTATAAGAACTTGATAAAATGCTCCAATATTACAGAATGATACAACAAATATAAGACTAGGTTTAGCCTTGAGGCAAAATCTTAAGGTATATAACATCACAGAATAGAAACAAAGGCTAGTATTTTGAAAGCACTCATTGATAAAAGCATTGCACAAACCATTTATTCCATATTCATATCTAAGAGACTTTTTTCAACATTACACAAATCATATATTTCATATTCACAAAAAAAAAGAGTATTTTCAATAGTGCAAGAAGTCATGTTTTCAATATTGAGATAGAGTAAAGCTATCACTTACAAGGTAGTGGTTGGACAACAAAAAAGACAAGCGCTCCAGAAGATCAATCCAGCAATTGAGAAGAAGAAGAAGACATTGAATTCTCAAGAGTGAGTGCCTAATCTCATTGCTACAGAAATACATATACAAAAATACATATTGCATTTAGTTTTCATACATAATTCTTATTTAGAAAATTCTTTTGGTGCATGATCTTAATATTATTCAATACTAATCATACAAAAGAGTAGTAGTGTGATTTGTAGTAATTGTATGGATTGAAATGGTCATAATCAATGTAGTTTAACTCAAAATCAGAAATGAAGTAGGGAAAAGTTGAAAACGTGTTGTAATTAGTAGGTCAGTAATGTGTGCCAACGTAACAAAAATCACCCATGAAGTAGAGTAGGCACAGTGTGGACTGGCGATCATCACTGCCTTGTTGAATTGTTGAAGCCTTGGAGCAAGATTTTTTATTTGAAGAGACACGTAGTTTTGGTCATAATACCCTGATTCAAACCAAAAATTGCATTGCACAATCTGTTTCAGTTTGAGAAAATGAAAAAGTGGAGAGTAGTCAAAGAAGAGGAGGGGGATAGAACCGCCAAAGATTAGGGCTACAACACTTGTAGTAAGAGAGGGCCGACGAGAGCAGAGATAAAAACGCAAGGGATCAGAGATGCGAAACCTGCAACTATAAAAACGCAACAGAGAAAACACTCAAGTTAGAGAGTTGTGTGGAAGAGAGAGGGAGGGGAAGAGAAACTCATTTTGAAAAACGTCATGATTAGTTGTAAAGACGGACTCATAAAATGAATCATTTAATGTATCACTCTATTTGAATAACCATAACTTGTTACGCAATACAAGTAGATTTAGATTTTATTTTTGTGTCTATCTTTGTACCCCCCCGTTGGGGGCATTGCCCCCAAATCCCCAGCGAGGGCACTGCCCCCAAATCCCCGCTGGGGGCGTTGTCCCCAGACCCCCACAAGGGGGCGCTGCCTCCCGGACCCCGTGGTTGGAGGCGTTGCTCCCAAACCCCCACGGGGGGCGCTGCCCCTGAACTCCCACTGGGGGCAACAACTCCCATAAGGGGGCGCTGCCCCCCGGACCCCTCGTTGGGGGCGTTGCCCCCAAACCCCCACATCCGGGGCACTGCTCCGAACCCCCACTAGGGGCGTTGCCCCCAAACCCCCATCAGGGACACTACCCCCAACCCCGTACTAGGGGTGTTGTCCGCATACCCCCACCAAGGGCCCTATTACTTAAACCCCCCATTGGGAGCTTTGCCCCCAAATCCCTACAACGGGCACTATCCTGAAACCTCAACTAGGGGCATTGCTCCCAAACCTCCATCGAGGAAGACATTGCCCTCAAACTCTCACCAGGGGCATTTCTCCTAGACCAGTTCCTTCCCTCTCGCCCCTCCTTAAGAACCCACCATCGGGATATTGCCCCTCTTTTCACAACTAGAGATTTTGCCTACGTACTCTCTATTCTACCCTAGTAGAGATTCTACTCTTGAACTATCATTAAGGTGGGTTTAAAATCCTCAATGATATTACACACTGCACATTAGATATATTAAATATACATAATCTTACAAAATATAATTTAATATATTTAAATTATATTTATTCATTATTATTAATAAATTAATTTAATATATATTTATTTAAAATATATTTATTTAAAATATATTTTGATAATATATTCCATAATATGCACATAGTACGATATACTAATATAGCATGATTTAGACTAAAATAGTATAACTTAGAAGTAAAATGTAATATGATACATTTTACTATTATCAACAAGTAGGTAGTATAAGATTTATAAATATTTAACCATGATAAAAATTATATTTCCTTCTCAAATAGCTTCTAATTGATGCTAAAATTTTCTCAATATTTATAACTTTGTGTCATAGTGAATGAAATCTCCTATTCTTTAGAGGTCATTATGGTTTCAACATTTAAGCACGAGGTTAAAGTTTCTCAAAAATATATTTATCATTGTTGTCATGTTGAATACATGAAATAAAGGTTTTGATCATTTGATCAAATATTTTTCAATGGAGATCACAAAAATTATTTATTCTTGTTGACATACAATAAAGGCTTTGAACATTTGGCTAAATCTTGTTCTATGGACATCACAAACAATTATTATTCTTGCTATCATCTAGGTTAAATACATGTTTTTACCATATGGCTAAATCTTTTCTTGTGGATATCACAAATAATTTTAATCCTAAGTCTTGTGTAAAATAGGTGTAATAGAGGTTTTGACCATCTGGCTAAATCTTTTTCCATAAAGATCACAATGAACTTTTATCATTGTTGTATGTATTTGGCTTGAGTTTTGACCATTTGGCTAAATATTTTTCTATGGAGACCACAATGAGCTTTTATCCTTTTTGTCATGTGAAATACATACAACAAAGGTTTCAATCATTTGACTATGTTTTCCCCTATGGGGATCACAAATAATTTTTATATTTGCTATGGTATGGAATACATACAATAGATTTTTGACTAGGTGGCTAAATCTTTTCCTATACACATTATAAATAATTTTAATCATTGTTCTCGTGTTGAATAGATATAGTACAAGTTTTGAACATCTGCTATATCTTTTCCCAATGAGAACACACAAGGAAGTTTTTGCTTACTCAAAGAGTAGCTAATAAAATAAAGTAAAATCAAGGCAACTAAAAATAATAGAAGAAAATTTTCTTACTTACTTTAGGACGGCACAGTTCATGAGAAAGTTTGGTTTTGGCCATATGGTCAAATCTATCCTCTTCTTTCTGTACGATGTTTCCATTAATACTTTTTATTATGGAAGTTGGACTCATTCTCTCTAATGTTGAAGTACTTTTTTTGTTTCAATGAAATTTGATACTTCATTGTATTTAGCAATTTCATCACTATTTTCTTCTTTCTGAGAGGTGACAACATACAAATGATAAAATCTCCATTTTCTCACTTGTATAGGTATCATGAATAACGAATTTTATTTTGGAGAAACTGTGAATTTGCTAGTTGATCATGAGATTGTTGCACTTGGTAGAGTGTATGCAATACATCCAAATGAGACATGCCATGGAGAAACACTTGAAGATGGATATATTTCAGTGGCTATTGATAAATGTTTAAATGTAGCAGCGTATTTGCCATTCCCAACAATTGATGCAATGAAGGTTCATGAAGTTGTAGGTGGTTTTGCAAAATGGGAAAAGAAAGATGTGGTGGTTGTTTCAAACTCAATAACAATTCATGACGGAGGAGATGATTACGAATCAGACCATATCCTACCTTGTGAGGATATTGGTGTGCTTAGCATTCGTGAAAGTTGGAGATAACGTAGAGTGACGCTATGGAAAAAAGGCAATAGTATATGTGTTGGGACAGGGGTTATATTATTTGCTTTTCCATATGATGTGATAACCTTTGAATTGCTAGGAGAAGAGAATGTTGTTGTGGTGGTAGATAAAGCCCTTGATCAAACCATAGGAACATACATAGATGACAACCTCCACTGTGTCACTTTGGAAAGATGGCCTATTAAACAAGTCACCTTTGATGATGGAACATCACTACTACAATAACAATCATACATGCAATTTGTCTCTATAAATGCTTGTGCCAAAAAATGGAAGATACCAATGAAGATTATGTTTCTACAAAAAAAATCAATTTTTGTTCAGAAGAGATCATAGTGTATAGTCAATAGAAAGCCTCAAATTATTGCCCCTAAAGGTGCAAACTTGAGGACTTCTATGGACTCCATTTCACAGGTTTCCATGATTGATTGCTGCAAAGAAAAGTGTTGTCAGTTTGTTGATAGATAAGCAATGCAACAATTACATAAATACTTTTGGGGATTGCAATTTGAAGGCGGCACAAACTATGTTTATGACAAGTTTGAATCATCATGCAGGATTGATTACTTCGGAACAAAGAAGTATAGATTTATCTTCAATGGACAAGTGGTATGTGGAAGGGCATGGTATGAGATTCATGGAATCCCAAAGACATTTTTTATAGGTACAAAACACAATTTGAGCATGGCGTGAGGAGGGCAATGCATGGAAACAAGGGGATAATAATAGCAGCTTGAGATCACACAGAGATGGGAAGAGCCATCCTTAAAGACTTTGTTAAGAAGAATGCAGAGCAAATGCCACACAAGAGTAGAACAATGCAAGCTGGATCAAGGGAGACAAATTGGTCATCCCAGATGTTTACAAGCAGGTAGATATATGGGCAGAAGTAAATACAACATTGAGTGGTATTGGATGTAAGCAAATGTCCTTGTCCACCTTTAATCGTATTTGGAACACAGAGTTCAAGCATGTAACCTTAGCAAAGACAAGTGAGTTCTCCAAATGTAGTATTTGCTCAGAGATCAAAGAGCAACTTGTAGCAAAAAAGTGTCTTCAAGAGTAAAATGTGCTTCTAAAGAAGTGTCAATGTCACATGCTACATCAACAAAGTTGTCGAAACATATACTACAGTTGGCGCTTGGCCTCAGCATTAGATTGAGATAAAAACTTGTGCATCGTACATGATAAAATGGACCTGCAAAAGATAGCTATCCCCAGGTTAAGGCTTCGATCAAAAGAGACTGAAAGATCTACTCAACTACCAGTTTCTTTAACAGGCATGATTACACATGGACATGGAGAAGGTAGATATGGACATTTCTCACTCGATCTATGGCCTCATGATCCTAACTTCACAATTGCCTCATTGTCATTGTGCTTTAGGAACTTGGAACAACTACATAAGCATGCAAATGGTGATCTACAAGTAGATGGAATGCCAAGATCAACCTCTGTGCTACTAAATGCCCTCAACTTGAAAAAAACACTAGACCACCATCAAGGTGTTGCACAAAATAAATCATGCATGGAAGATAATACACCACAAGATGCATGGATGATAATACACCATAAGATAATACACCACAAGATAATACACCACAAGATGACCACAAGATAATACACCACAAGACGACCAATAACTTAGTCTGATATGGAGTCAACACCCCGAAGAGGGTGCACCCTTTAGATTCAGCTACTAATGGTGTGGTGAGTAACATTATCCACGTAACTGCCCAAATGTCAAGTGCAACATTTGCGAGAATTTGGGCCATTTAGCACCCACCTTTTGGAGCAAGATCAATTCCCTCCAACAAGGCATTCGACAACTAGGGCCCCTGTCAATCATCATGCGCAAGAAAATAATCTTCAGCAGGATGATGGGCCAAAACAAATACTCCAAAGGGTTAAGGCTACTGTCAAAGATTTGCCAAGCGGCAATGGGGTGAGCCTCATCAAGGCTATGTACGTTAATGGAAGTGAAGCTTCTAGCCTATGTGCCGTAACAAAAGGTCAAAAAAATATAGAAGTCGACAAAGATAATGTAAAACGTGTCGAAGGAAGCCTTAGGCAAGATGATAAAGGAACTCAAGTTCTAAATCCTGACGAGGAAGGGGGACCTCTAAAGCCCGTAGAGAGTAAGACTGACACCAAGTGAGATAAAGAGGTATTGAGAAAAAATGTGAGAGTTAAAAAAGAGGCAATAAAGCCGATGCAACATCCTAAAGAGTAGATGGTTTGGCGTGAGAAGCGAGCTTTAGCGAATTATCATGAATTTGATTTAGCTAGCTCCCTTTGTGATGTTAAACCAAACGTGAATCTCTAGTAGCTAATCAACCTATCGCCAGGAGTACGCAAAGAATTTTAAAAGATCTTGCATATAGGTTATATCGTGGAACCCTTAGGAATAGTGCGGGTAGGGGATGATTGGTTTGAACATGCTGAAAAGCACTGCCCAAGGGTTACAGCCTATGTTGATAGGATTCTAGTGGATAATGCTATCGTCAACACAAGATCCTCACTTAACATGATGAGTTCTGAATTGATGGAGAGGTTGGGTCTTGTGATTCAGAAAGATGCCTCCACAATCCTTAGAATGGCTGACCATAGTCTGAGAGAGCCGAAGGGCTGCATTTTTAAAGTCCACATGACAGTTGCCAATGTAGAATGCATGTTGGACTTTAGGGTAATCCAATTTACAGGGTGTCTCAATTACCAAGTATTGCTTAGTTGACCTTGGATTTTGCAAGCTGACTATCAAGTAGATATACCCGCTCGTAGATTGATATTTGGTAGAGGTGCTAGATGTGTGGTAGTCGATGCCTTGTCTTCTATAGAGTTAGAGACAATGGAAGATGTGTCGATGACTGACAAATCCAAAGAGGGATCGACTAGAAAAGACATCTATTAAGTAACATTGAACGATCCATTAAAAGCTCAAGATAGAATAAGAGATGCACATATTATCGAGCTAGACCTCGGTACGGCAAACCATGAGCGGCGAATAAAGCTAGGGTCTATGCTTAGTGCAAAGGAATGGGAGGATTATGTCACTCTGATCCAAGAGTTCCATGATATTTTTTCTTGGAGTTACGATGAACTTTGGGGCATCCCTCCCATCCTCGTTGTCCATCCGATTCCGTTGAAGGAAAGAAGCTGTCCTGTGCGACAAAAAGTCAAGCATATGCCATTTGAGTTGCGAGATGGGCTGTTTGAGGAGTTAAATAAATTACGAAAAGCGGGTTTGATCTTCCTTGTGCAGGACACTAAATGGTGTTCACCAATTGTGATCAGGAAGAAGAAAAATAATCAAATCTGGCTGTGTGTGGACTTTCGAGAGTTGAATAATCAAATAGTTAAGGATTACTACCCACTACTCTTGAACGACCAGATTTTGGATCAATTGGCAGGTAGGGAGATATATTCATTCATGGAATATTTTGCAAGCTATAATCAGATGGAAATTGCAGAAGAGGATAAGCTGAAAATGACATTCATAAAAATCTTTGGGACCTTTGCATATCACGTGATGAAATGTGGTCTATGCAATGCGCCTCGTTCTTGGCAGTAAACTGCCAATAAGATCTTTGATGACATTTCCCCTGAGGAGTTGAAGGTATTTATTGACGATTTAGGGGCAGCCACCATGAGAGAAAGGCAATTGATTATTTTACGAAAATGTTCTGAGCAATGCAGATAATTTTGCATAGCTCTCAATTTGAGGAAGTGTATTTTTGGTGTACCTTATGGGCTCCTGCTGGGCCATATAGTTAGCTCAGTAGGGATTGCAACGGAACCTGAAAAGATCAAAGCTGTAGTTGCCATGGGTCTGTCATGCACCCCCAAAGAAGTCCACAGCTTTCATCAGTTAGATATTATCGACGGTTCATAAAACGCTTTGGCAGAAATAAGGTTGCCATTAACAAATCTGTTATCCTGTGGAGTGACCCTTGTAAGGTGGCTTTCGAGGATGTAAAGCAGGAACTCACAAGAGCATCTGTGCTGAAAGCACCGAAGAGGGACGAATTTTTTTATATCTTCTCAACAGCTACCATGCATAGAATTAGTTTTTGTTTAGTGTAGATGTGGGAAGAGAAGTGGTATCACTTGATTGCTTTTGCGAGTCAAAAGTAGTGTATCCGAAATTAATTATACTTATATGCAAAAGTTGTGCCTTGTGATGGTCTTTGCGACTAAAAGACGGTTGCCCTTTATGCGAGGGCGGAAGGGCTACGACTGCTGATGAATAAGGCAAAGCGGTTAATTACTTTGCAGGATTTTGACTATGATGTTAAGAGGAAGCCATCGAGGTTGTAGGGTATTGTAGAGTGCCTTGTGGACTTTGTGGAGCCAAATGAAGCTCTGGTTGACGGTAGTCACTCCGACTCATTGTTCAAGATTGACACGGTATCTATTCCCTCCTGATATGCGGCAATAATGCATTATTTGTCGACATGGAGAAATTGGAGCTCATCTATCGAAGTCAAAAAAGTGAAAAGATCAAGCAGCAAGCTTTAAAATTCACAGTAATCGCAGGCACGTATTGGCAAGGGGTAGATGATATCTATTGCCGATGTGTAATACCTGACGTGGTCCCTTTCATCTTAGAAGAGTGCCATGACTTTGCTTGCATAGGTCATTTTGCTGGGCAGCTAAGTGTGCAAAAAGCCTTGAGGTTGGGATATTGGTGGCCGGTCATCTTCGAGGACACATTCAAGTACGTTAAAAGATGCAACATCTATCAATGACATGATAACCGAGACAATAGGAAGTGACCACTCACTCCTATTATGGCAATCCTTCCGTTCCAGAAGTGGGGGATCAACTTTGTGGGCCCTGTTACTTCATCGTCCATTGCACATAAAAGATATATAATTGTAGCAATTGATTATTTTACTAAGTGGTTGGAAACACGTGCAAATACACGGAAAGATGATGCAAACGAAACTACTAGTTTCCTATTAGAGAAAATAGTATGTCGATTTGGTCCACCAAAATAAATAGTATCGGACTGGGGGACGCATTTCCTGAACAAAGTGATAAAAATCCTGACTAAGGCTTGGCACATCAAGCACAATGAAACAACCCCCTACAATCCACGAGCCATTGGATAGGTCGAGAGTAGCAACAAGCAGCTTGTGGACATTCAGTCTATGGTAGTATCGGAAAAGAAATGAGATTGGTTTTAAGTCTGCTTGTGGGCATTAGGCCAAGAGAGCCAGTTGTTTTAAGGTTTTAATGTTTGATTTCTTTAGCCCAAGAGGGTCATTTAGTTTATAGTACAAATGTGCTATTTCTTTAGGCCAAGAGGGCCCTATGTCTGTTTGGTGCAAGTATGTTTAATGGTTTTTTTAGTGATTGCATCATACTGGTTGATGAAGTCACTGGAGGGAGTCTTTGCTGCGGAGGAGCTTCTTGTGGCCTTTCCAGGTCGTTTCATCCCCTTTCTGAGTTTTTTTTCCCTTAAGAAAATAACGATACATGTGTAAGGGGGTACTTTCTTTTTGTTTGTTGGGGACCAACAATCAAGGCATGAAGTCCTAGGTTTAGGTTCGGTATGTCTATGGGAGGTCTGAGTAGTCATTGCCTCCTACAAAGGCATTGTCAAGCATTGGAAGGCCTGTTTTCGAAGAAAGTTCTAGTGACCCTATTTTGCTGACCTACTAGATGGCCGTTCTAGGAGGTCCTATTTATGTGAGGCAATTAGAGAAGTCTACTAAAATGATGATATAAAGAAGCAAAACCCTAAAAATCTGAGAGAAAATCTATGAATATATGGAGGTGTGTAAAAAGAGGTCTAAAACCTATTTTTAAAAATATAGAAAAGGAATGAAAGAAAAATCCTTGAGAAGCTATTTATCGCCTTGTGAAGGCCTGGTAGGTTCCTGGGGAGGAGTCAGACCCAAGGCCGATGCCTTGTCTTCCTAGGGGTGACACCTAGCTCGAAAAATAGGAATAAGAGAAGGTTGGAGTGAAAATAAAAGTGAGCATTAGGAAAGGATTAAGTGTCGCCTCGTGAGGGCTTGGTAGATTCTTGCGTGCCAAGACATGACCTGAGGGTGATGCCTTGTTCTCCTTCGATCACTACGCTCAACTCCCTCCTTTTTACACGCCTGAATATGGAAAATACGAGGCTAAAGGACCAATGTGCTAAAAGAGAATATTTGTTGATTACACTATAGGAGTCCTCGCCTAGTAGGAGCTCCTAGTTGAGTTGTCCGTAGGTAGGTAGTTCAGACTACCACTTAGGATGACCTCTCTGATAGTTCTTTTTAGCTTGACTATGTTGGGGCAGCAGGTTAGTGACTAGCTTTAGGCTCTTATCAGATTTTGCTAGGTTTAATCCTTGTGGATTTTATGCCTTGGTTTTGTCAAGGGGTAAGGTGAGAGCTATGATATGTTTTGATGCGTATCTATTTTGTATCAGCTTGATGTTTCCTTTGGTTGTTTTTGTGAAGATATGTTCGTGGGATTCGACGGCCTGAGTTACCCTATCCCATGGTTGCCAATGAGAGATGATTTTTGACATGGAGAAGTGCTTAAAAATAGCCTAAAATTCTAAATTTAAGGGGAAAAATAGACTTCGTGGAAGGCGATAGCTGCAATCAGTACGATTTTAAGCGGCAATGTCCCAAAAGTGCTTTAAAGACCCACCGAGCGGTGGTTGGAAAATTTTCATAATTTTTATGACTACCAGATACAGCTTTGAGAGATGCGTGGCAGTGGGGGACTTTGAGATGGATGCCCAAAATTTTTCAGTGGCCAAATCCAATGCCAGACAGGGAATTGGGCATGCTGGAAGTGGAGGACCCAAAACAGAGTCAAGTTAAATGAGTTTAAGGCCAAAGGGTGTGATATTTGGGGGCTCCCCTTGGAGCCCCCAACCCAAAATTCAATTTTGTGTGTGTGTGTGTGGGGGGGAGGGGGGGGGGGTGGGGAGGGGCGTTTTTCTCTACACACAGCATAAAAAATGGCAACTCCCCTCTCCTCCATGGAAAAATTGGATATGGGGGTTGAAAAGCAGCCCCCCCAGCAATTACATCAGAGATCTTGAGTATTTCCATGCTCTCCATCACCAGTTTTTGTGTGTCCAATGGCTACCTGGACATGGAGATATAGTTTTAGCCTTTATCTCTCCTGAAAGAGACAATTCATGTGGGAAGAATCAAGAAGAGAATCGGGTGGTGAACACTTGTCCGGCATGATACCGGATCACTCTCGAATTGATGGAGGGCTAGAGTTGGATGTTCAGAGGTGGGTTGAGCCTTGAATGAGGGCTGATTTGCAGTCCTGCATCACATTTTAAAACCCGCAAAGAAGGAAAAAAAATAGTAACTCTATTTTACAAAGGAAAATTGCTATTTTTTTATATTCGATTGAGCCAATGTTGTTCTTGTGGAGTGAAAATTGGTAGACATGCTATTTACTATTTGTTCAATGTTTGCATAGTGAAAAAATCATAAATTATAAAGTCAAATTGCTAGAAATAATTTTTAAAAACTCGTAAAACACGATTTTTATGAGAAAAATGGAGTTTTGTGGTGTTTTCGGGTGGATAAACCAATACACATGGGATAAAATACCAATAAAGTCTATATTTTTTTGCTGTTCTAAGAATCAAGATCCACAGCTCTGAAAAAATATCTTTTTTTTTCGAAAAAGAGAAAAAAATAGAGGAAAACAAAGGAATACACCTCAGAAAAATATGAAAAAATATAATAAGTGGTTTGGCCTCAGTTTGCCCTATCTTTTTGTCATAGTGCGTGATTTATTGGTTCTTATACATTAAACCATGACAAAACAACCTCTATATACTGATGCAACAAAGCAAAACTTAACGGTGAGGTGGAGGAGGATTTTATGCAATAGTTTGAGAGATGAAATAATTCAAATTTTGATTTTTTTAAATATGCATAGCATTTAGAAAACAACCTATTTGGAAATAAGGAATCTAGTAGCACAAGGTTTGGCTTAGTGCTAGATTCTTGTAACGAAGCATATATGTATTAGTTGAAATTCATGAAAAGACTATTCGCGTATCGGCACATAGGCTGATTTTGAAACATAACTGTTTGTGCATGATGAGACATCCACTATTGCATTGATCATACATATGGTATCAACTCTTGGAAATGTATAGCAATTGTTTGAATTATAGTTGATCCCTGCTTGAGAGGGTGAGATTCTCCTTGCCATAGGTTAACCATTTGTTTCTTGGGGGAAATTATTGGTGAGAAAGAATGGTATCTCCTGGATCTCGCTGAAAAAAAAAGGAGTCTTGTGCTAATGTGTTTATATGTAAAAGCAGTGCATCGATGAGCCAATCCCTAAGATGTAGGAGAGCTACAGTGGGGCCAGGGGAATCAGTCGATGAGGTGCCTCCTATGTTTGTGATATGTGGAACTTATTACCAATATGTGTGGGATACCCCGTTTGAGGGGTTTTAGGGACGGTGTCGTTGGACTCTTACAAACGCATTATTAGATATATCTAGTGTGCATTTAGTTATTACAGACACTCCTTGCCCCTCTTATCTAGCTACAAACGCAATATTAGATGTATCTAGTATGCATTTAGTTATTACATATACTCCTGGCCTGCGAGGCCATGTGGTGGTGGAGGTGTTTATTGTGTGCATGAGGTTCGGCTAGTGCCATAGCTAATTTTTGGTCCTATCAGTTTGTATAGCAATGAAATATCTGTAATTTAAAAAAAAAAGATAAGTAAATACCAATAACATAAAAATTCATCTAAGTAAAACCTATGTCAATTAAATCAAGGCATTCAAAGTAATTAAAAAGAGTTACGTGAATGTGAGATCAGATTGGTTGACCTTGCATTCAATTGTCTCATCAAAATGTGTTATTTTGACTTGCCAAGACTCACCCAATAGCTAACTCATCCATTCCTCGGATGGACACTTGCATTGATAAGTAATCTTTGTTTTCTTCAAAACATCACATGAACCAAACAAATGTGCAAACAATGAGAATGGAACAAACTAACTAAGATGCACATCTTTGGAGCCTGTGATCGGTTTCATAGCACTATTGATGTGAGATTTTATCAACCAAGCTACCACTCAACCATTCACCACTAGATAGTGGCGGCAATGGGACATGCTGCAATCTCTAGCTTTCTACTACATACAATGAATTATAGAAAAGATAGTTTGAGTTGCAAGTTGACTTGCAGAGTTATTATCATAGATCAAAGAACCTATATCTTCATGCCAAACATGTATCTTGCCGCTCAAACATTCCACATTCTGGCATTCATGCAAAGTTGATAGATATAGAGCTGTCAGTAAAACAAGATTGAATTAGAACACTACAAAGATTTTTAAAAACAACTATGATGGAAAAGAAAAAACAATGATAAGATTTAAAAACTTATTCTTTTGTTTATAATTTGCAATGTAGTTCTTGTCATGTATAGAGATTTGTTTGTGCGTATAAACATGTTGGATCAACACTTTTGTTACTGTACTTGTTCCATTGAAAACCTTTTTGAACTCTAAAATTCTACCTTAAGTTTCCAATGTTTGCTAGGGTTTACAATATCCTTACACCTGAGCTTGAAACTCCCTCAAGTATTTGGGTGCATCAAAATCCAATCCAACTTATAGTAATTATCACAAATCCAATTACCGCCACTATCTTTCCTATTGAAGACTTCCATTACAAGTATGTTACTGATGCTTTTCCTTTGTGAAGATATCAGTGATAACCAAATAGAAAAGTTACCTATCAACATGTGTATAGTTTGTAAATGTTCTCTCCAAATGAAATAAAATGTAAATGGAGGAATTAAAAAAAAACATTATAATTGCAATTCCTTTCACAAAGAAGCCCAGAGATGTTGAACAAGAAGTTGACTTATAACAAGACCATTGTTCCTTCATTGACAAATTCCTAGAGTACAAAAACAAAAGAAATATTGAGTCAAAGCATACATATAACTTACATACGCTTTGTCCAAATGAGTTGAAACTTAACCATGGAGCAACACAAAAAAGTGGCAATATACGTGTGGCTCTCTTTGCAAAGATGCCCAAAGATGTTGAAGAAGTTGAGTTTTTAAAAAATCATTGTTCTCCACCCTCAAAGACTCTGGGAATAAAAAAGAAGGAAAACTCAGTATGCATATAGCATGCATACACTTTGTTCAAACAAGATAAAATTTAACCATGGAGCAGCAAAAAAACAAGACAATATACCTATAACTTTGTTTACAAAGAAAGCATAAGATGTTAAAGAAGAAGTTGAGTGTTCAAAATATCATTGTTCTTGACTGTAAGAGACTCCTAGAGTACCAAAACAAAACAAATTACATTTCAGAGGATGCACATAACTTGCACAGATTTTGTCCAAATGAGATAAAACTTTACCATAGAACATCCATGGAAGACAACAATATACCTGCAAATTTTTGTGAAGAAAATCTTAGGTCTTTGATAGAACAAGCTCTGCTCTCATAAAATGTAAGAAACTCACTCTGTGTTTGTGTAGAGGAAATGAAATTTCACAAGGTTACAAATAGGGCAAGCAACAATGAGGTTGTAAGATTTTGTCAGGAAAGAAAAAGCGGGGAAAGAGATATGATAAATTTGAGTTCCACCTAAGAAAGAGGGGGAAATTGAAAAGGGGAGAAATGAAAAGTCAACCATTAAAAAATAAGAACATGAAAATTCGAGTCACAAACTTCCAGGAAGTGTTAGCATTGTATTCCCCATATTTCCCCTTATTTTATTGTTGAGAGAAGATTTGGGCCAAGATATGGCTAAAAGATTCATGTTACATGAATCTAGAATCTTAGCTCTCTCATTGGTTAGGCCTATATTTCTTCATTCACTCCTTAAGGGGCAAAAAAGAGAGTCTATATTTCTCCTAATGCAAAGAAATTACTTTTGGCAGATTATTTTTGTGTGGAAATCATAAAGTTAAACATGGCCTAATTTGAGTTTAAGATTGCCAACACAATTGAGAGAGTTAGAGATGCCTACTTAGGCCATGTGAGGACATCAGTGCTTTACTTAGTTATGATTATGATGGTAATGATGCAAATTTGCGTAATCCAAATCCTTTTCACATCGTGTGTTGTATGTGTGGAACTTCTTAGTGACCACCCCTCATGGAAAAGTTATAGCATTATTGACGAAGCAAATGATGTGACTAGTTGGATAGCTATAGATTCTTTAGATATGAACCAAGATGTTCCAAAACAACAAGTTTGTTGGTTTTGAAGTTCATATAAGGCATGCACATACATTGCTTTAATCCATTAAAATAGCTACGTACCCATTGATTAAAATGAGTATTGTTCAACCTTTTTATTGGTTTCTCAAATCTATACCTATGTACCATTGGCTACTTTTCACAACACTTTGAGCTTTTGTAATGATGATTGTGATAGATTTTGTTGTGCAAGGATTGCTTTCAAGTGAGCCCAACTCACCTTAGTACTATGGTCTTGTTGTGACCATGTGTGAGAGAATGTCCTAATTGGACAGACTGGCAAAGCTTTTCGGGAAAACCTTAGGGTTGGGTTGATCACTATGACCAATGTTTGATTAATGTAGTTAATGTGATGCATTGGAGTGGTAATAACATGCAACAGCTATTCTATTTGAGGGATAACTTCTAATTGCAACATGGAATGCATCTATGTATCAACATGTGTAGAAGAAGCAAGAATTCTGGGTAATGCATGATGGCTTAAGGTCATAGAGATGCTTTGTATAGGATCTAAAGTATTCCTTATGCCTGTCCTTTCTACCAATGTAATAGGACTAGCCTCCTCTATAATTTCTGTAATGAATAACATCAATACATGTTAGTCCCTTGACCATGTAGGTACAATGCATTAACCATTTTTACCATGTTGCAGTGTGCATGTGATATCCCTCACAATAGTAAGGTCAATTATTAATAAGCTGCATATAGTAGAATGTAAGACATAGAAACATCAATTTTTTTAATTTATAGCTTCATAACTGTGTTATTTAGCTATTTAAATATTGTGAATTTTATTTCTAACCAATATGATAATATCTTTTAAAACTATTATTAATATATAAAAAGATTTTACTTTTTTGATTCGAACTAATTTTCCTATATAGAAAAATTTTACTACATAAGTAGTTTTAACTAGTTTTTTATATAGGAAAATTTTACTATATAAGAGTATGTTACTATAGCATTAACTTTTTAAGTGTTCCACTTTTACTAGTTGAGATTTTTTCTAGATAGTTTGGTAAGTATCTAGAAATTTCTCTTTCCTCACTATATGGAAATGTATTTAAAGTTCCTTGTGGTAGATGATACGGATGTAGCCCATCGAGCCCCTCTCCCCACTCTTGAGAGCCTTGCCACCGATGCCCTAAAAGACAAAGAACATGCCATGGCACATATTTTGGCAGGCACAACCCTTCTTGCCTCAGTGTTCAATAAGCGTCATTTTGATGAAAGTGAAATGGGGGGACCCTTATTCTAATGTAGTAGTCAGGGGTGCCTAAAGATTACATCATCAATTTCTTTAGACTCCATGAACACCTGGGGACTACAGTACATGGAGAAGGACACGCTCTACATAAGATGTACGCAAATGATCGTGTAGCTATTGACGCCCACGTTGATGCCCCCTACCCTTCTGGACAATTTGATGTTTAAGCCAGAAAAGGTGAATCAGATACAAAAGAGGAAAATCAAGAAGAAGACTCTATCGCGAGTCTCCAGCCTCCTTCTCAGTACCCCCCACCAAACTCCTCTATCAATTTCTTGCCTACTTATACAGAAGCCTCATCTAGTCATATTATTCATCTTGTGACCGATAGTCCTGCGATAATGGATGCATACGACGAAGAAATGGGGATTATTCAAGGCCTTTTGGTTACTATCCAGTCTGTGTTTCCTTGTGCTGCACACTTGCAAGACACACCTTTGCTGCTCACCAAGGCCATGGTAGTTGCCTATGCCGATCACATGTTGGATGATCCAGTAGCAAATTAGTCTGTAATCCTTTCTAGATCACATAATGCGGTTGCTCTTGAAGGCACCTCTGATGAAGGCCATGCCATTGTGCTTGATGTTGCTATTGTACGTTTTCCATTCAAGCTTGCGCCTTCAGACTATAGTAACCTATCCTCTTTGCAAGGCTCTTCCTCCAATGCTCTCCAACTTGCAAGTCCTTGAAGATGAAGAAGAAGCGGCCAATGCATCTCACTTCTCCCCTCTTATAGAACCTGTCGTCGATAGAGTGCATGTAGTTGACAAATAACTGCCCAAGATGCTTGCAAAAGACTTGGAGATTCTTGCAGATCTGGATTTTCATGTGTATGTAATATTGGCTACCAATGCCTATGTCGCCGTTGTGCTATCTAAAGTTATCATTAGGATTCCGCCGGCATATTTCTATCGAAGCAGGGGAGTTTATAACCATCGATCTCAGCATTATTCAAGCAAGTTGAAGTGTTGTTCAATCGATGCAGACTCACGGGGGAGCTTCCAGATGAAGCATTTCAAGTCTACTTCAGCTTTTCAAGATCATCACTCTCTCATTGACCCAAGGTGATCGATGTAAAGTCTATAAGATAACATTGTATATAAAGCTATAGAATCAAATCCTTTTCCTCTTAACACTTCCATCACTTAATTGATAAAAAAACAGAGCACTGGCTCATTCCATATAGGCACTTCAAAATGCACTTGTAGTAGGTCAAAGCAATGTAATAAAAACCTCTCAGCATTCAACTCAGGGCGAGGACGGTGTTGGTGTGAAGGCATCTGGATGCCTCGAAAATTGGATCGATACATGTACTGCTTCAGAATCTAGATCATGCAATTTAGTTGCTATTTATAGCACCCC
This sequence comes from Lygodium microphyllum, assembly GCF_053477565.2. Taxonomy (NCBI): domain Eukaryota; kingdom Viridiplantae; phylum Streptophyta; class Polypodiopsida; order Schizaeales; family Lygodiaceae; genus Lygodium; species Lygodium microphyllum. Next base: position 91,254,567 of record NC_141157.1, read on the forward strand.
AATCAATGCAATCACATACATCACCTTGAATTGTCCATCTCCGCTCTTTTCTATTCTGCGTCCTGTCTCTCCTTTTTCTGAATCATTCATGCTTTCCCTGCTTCAGTTTGACAATGGGAAGCCGCTTGGCCTCCCACAAGGAGGAGAGACTGCCATCTCTGATCTGGGGGGGTGCAGGGGGTGGGGAGGTTTGATTGGTGAAAGACGCAATTGCATCTATAATGAAAGAAGCGAAGGATCAACACCGGAGGGGAGTCTACCAGTTGAGATCTATGACAGGGGGCAATGAGAGATTTTGATCAAAACTACATGCAACATAGTCTAGGCCATGATGGGCATGTATGAGGGCTTGCTATCGAGGCTCCCCAATGAGAAGAAGAGCTCTATGCAGAGATCCTTGAACCTATAGACGACGCTATAGCCTGCTCCTTCAGGAAGTAGTTGAGTGCCAACCAAAGCATGAAAAGCAGTGGCGACGGATGCAAAGAAGATGAGCTTACAGATGCATGCAACATGGGTATAGCCGTATAAGTTTAAACACCTAGAGGCCATTTGTCGAGCTTTAAAGCGCGAAACCATCTGTCATGTGCCAATTATTAGGACACGGTAGCTCCAAGAATCCAAGGCATTAATCATCTAGCATACACCAAGATATGCTTATTTAACTTCATACTCTTTGTTAATACATAGGAGTTTTGAAGGTCAGTGTTGAACTTTGGTGTAATGTGGGTGATCACATTTAAATCCAAGTATTAGATTCTAACCAAGTCTTGGATTGTTTTGTTTAAAATCCATGAGCAAGTCATTGCAAGGCCTATATGAAATAATCAAGAGTTAGATACACTACAACATGTAGACCCAATAGCGACGTTTAAAGTGACGGAATTATTCATGAAAAAAAATTATCCCCATCATTGCTATTCGCGTCGCTATTAGCGATGCGAACAATTCATCGTTATTAATGTCGCTATTAGCTTTAGGTTAGCGACGCAAATAACGACGCTAATGGCGACACTAATAGCGACAATTGCAGAGTAAATTTTTGACACAAATGGCGACGGCTACAGAGGGGAAAAAAATTAGGTGATAGGGCATGCAGCCCTGCTATCCTTCTAGCTATATGCACTAAATATTCTTGCATAATTCATTTGTCAATGTCACATACACCTAGTGTCTAAAAATTGTGTACCAGATTTTTTTAAAAAAAATTGAATCATTTGATTGCAAAAGCTAAATATAATCAATTCGAAAAGGTCTTTTACAAGGAGCTTTTTCATCACTTATTTAGGCCCGAGAAGAAAAAGAGCTTGTGATTGCAAAAGCTAGATATAATCAATTCAAAAAAGTATTACTCAAGGTACTTTTTTATCACTTGTTAGGCCCAAGAAGAAGAGCTTCACTTCAAGCTTTCATTATAGTCAAGACCCTGAGGTATGAATAAATCCCATTGATCTTCTCCTCGCTCCAGCTTATTCCAAACTTGTTCAAGTCTTTTTGGGAGAGTATTTGGACATTTGTAAGAGTTATACCATGGTGTTGGAGCCAGAAACACTTATATAGGGACTCTAAGCTCTACTTCTTCCTTCTTATTTTTACCTACCTCTAAGTCATCTTCTATCTCTTCTTTATTGTCTTCATCGTCAATCTCAATGGATGGAGGCGTTTCAAGATAAAAAGAATCAAGCTCATCCTCCCCCTTCTCAAACTCCATTTCTTGAGCTCAGACTAGTTGTTGTACTCCAAGTAGATCCCTGAAATGAATGAATTTCTCTTTACCAAGTGATTTGGTAAAGATATATGCTACCTGGTCTTCTATCTTCACATGAAGTAGATCAATCTGTCATGCAGGTACCATTTCTCTGATGAAATTGTAATGAACCTCTATATGTTTAGATCTCGCATGATAGATGGGGTTGCTAGCAAACATCCATATACACCTCAGGTTGTGTACATAACCCTCACGCTACTCCATATATACCTCTTCAAGCAAGTCACCATTCAGGAATGCAGTTTTGACATCCATCTGCCATAATTTTCAGCCCTTAGAAGCCGCTAATGCAATAACTATTCTCACCATTTCCATCTTGGCAACTGAGCAAAAAGTTTCCTCATAATCTATGCCATATTGTTGTGCATATCCATTTGCAATGAGCCGGGCTTTATACCTCTCCAATGAACCATCTGACTTGCATTTCTCTTTATAAACCCATTTTCTTAAAGACATTGAGTATCTCATCCTTATACTTCCGAATGTACAGCCATGTGTATCGGTTGAAATCATCTATTGAACAGATAGTAGATTCTTGCAAATTCTATTTTGCCATCTGTCCAATCGAAGATAGATTCGTGGTAATAGAAGGTACATGTAGTACATCATGTAGGCTCTTCTTTTTGCCATCATAGTTGTAGTAGTCTACCTTCCTACTGGTGGGCCATCCCGCACTTGTGCCCAAAATATTTCCATCCCTTTCAGCTTCAAGTCTTGCACGACTTCCCGAACAACCTTATGAAAATATATTTTCTGGATGAGAAGCTCGTATCTGCGCTAGATTCTCCTTATCTCTCGAAGAGCGATAGTGTCTGGCTTCCATCTCCTCTTCTTCTCTAGTGATCGTTGTGCTCTATGGGGAGCACCTACTGCTACACTAGAGGACGCTCCACCTTGTGCTCTAGGTGGCAAGCCTTGGTGTGAGGCCTTTTCATGACCGAGAAATGGGGACATGCTTGCTTTGTGCCTACCATGCAAGCTCGAGGAGGGCAAGATGGAGAAGAGATAGAGATTGGGGGTGTGAGAATAAAGGAAGCAAAGAAAGTAAGATGTGAAAATGAGAAGAAGAATGAAATTTTAACTCATTTAAACCCCAAAACCGGGTTAATGCAACTTCATACACACTGTCCATCGTGTGATCGTAAATCCATAACCTTTTATCATAATGTGATGAAAATTCACACGCACACTCATTAGGTGGCCAAGAGCCCAAATGTTTTTTTGGGAAAAGAAAGGCGTGCAGACCTCTAGTTCAAACTTTGGAATCTAAAGAATTCTTTCGCACTTCTCTCCTCCTTCTCCTTCATGGGTTCCCTCCTTCTCCTTTGTAGTTGTTTCCTCTCTTTTAGTGGATGCGGTGGCAATGGTAGTGGCAATGGTAGCCTCTCTCTCTCTCTCTCTCAGTCTCCCTTGTGTTAATCCGTCTCCCTTCTTATCTCTATACATCTCTTCATCAACAAACAGAAAGAGAGAAGTAAAGAAAATAGAAAAACAAAGAGAGAAGAGAGAATGCACTTACCTCAAAGCTTGAAAAAGAATCCTTTTGTGCTTCTCTCCTTCTTCTTCTTCTCTTTCACAAGTTCCCTCCTTCTTCTTTGCATTTTTTTCCTCTCTTTTTGTAGTGGATTGGTGGTGGCAGTGGCCTCTCTCTCTCTCTCTCTCTCTCTCTCTCTCTCTCTCTCTCTCTCTCTCTCTCTCTCTCTCTCTCTCTCTCTCTCTCTCTCTCTCAATCTCAATCTCCCTTGCGCATGCTGATCTCTCTCACTTCTTCTCTCTATACACTCTTCATCAACAAAAAGAAAGAGAGAAGTAAAGAAAAGAGAAAAATAAAGAGAGAAGAGATAATACATTTACCTCCAAGCTTGAAGAAGAATTCATTCGTACTTCTCTCATTTTTTTTCTCCTTGATGAGTTCATTCCTTCTCCTTTACACTTGCCTCCTCCCTCTTCGTGGATGACGGCGGTGGCAGTGGCAGTGGCCTCTCTCTCTCTCTCTCTCTCTCTCGCGCGCTTGTTTACAAACCTGTAAAATTCCATGCTCCGGTTTTGGTACCATCACTTGAGAGAAACAAAGCTATATGTTGCAAGTGGATTTACAAAGTAGAACATAATACGGATGAAAGTGTGAGCAAGTATAAAGCAATAGTGATTTCCAAAGGTTATGCATATACTTATCGAATTGGTTACGAGGAGACATTTTCTCCAATGGCAAAGATGGAAAGTATAAGAGCTATCATTAAAGTGAATGCAAAAAAGGTTGGGTTTTGCATCAAATCAATGTAAAGAACACATTTTTGCATGGTGAGTCAAAAGAAGAAGTGTACATGGGGCAGTCACATAATTGTGAGAGTATGGTTTACCTTGATTATGTGTGTACACTATGCAAAGCCTTGTATGGGTTTGAAATAAGCGTGGAGAGCATGTCATGAAAAATTAGTAGAGTATATTGTCTCTATTCGTTTTCATGTTGGAAATCCAGAGATCAATTTCCTTATGCCATCAGAGTGATAGGGGCATTATTGCAATTACCTTGTATGTGCATGATTTGACTAGTTGTGGGTGATAATGTACAAGAGATAGAGCATGTGAAGACTCTTCTCAAGCCAAAAAAGACATGAAATATTTGGGAGATATGATGTACTTTGTTGGCATTGAGATGATAAGAACATCTAAGGGGATATGGTTCTCAAAAAGGAAATATATCTTGGATATGTTGACAAAATATGGTTCTCAGTGCCATTGGATGAGAATGTGAAAATAAGAGGAGATTTGGAATGAGATATTTGAGGATCCCACAATGTACAAGGAATGTTTAAAATTCACTACTATTACCACACTAGATTGAAACTACACACTTGGCTTAGAGAACCACTTTATGCAGGTGCCTCGTAAGCCTTATTTGGACAATGTGAGTTGTACCTTGTGGTACCTTAAGGCCACATTGGATTATGGTGTCTTTTATGAGGCTTGACTCAATGGTATAGTTATTTGGCTTCATTGATGTAGATTGGGAAAGTAGTGTTTCTAATAGGAAATCCACCCGTGGCTATGTATTTTTCTTTGGGATCAAGGTTCTAACTTAGATCACTATGAGAGAGCCCACTATTGTTGCATTATTGAGTATAAAGGTAGAGTATAGGGGTCCTACTATGGCAGCATGTGAGGTAGCTTGCATGCAAAAGCTACTTGATGGTTTGGCGATACATTTAAACATTAAAGTTGTCATTTATTGTGATAATGTGAGAAGTATATAATTGGCTAGGAACTTAGTGTTTCATGCATATACCAAACACATTGAGGTTTATTATCACTTCATCTAAGAGTGGGTCTTTCCAAGTAACATTGATCCCATATATGTGACGATAGAGGAGTAGGTTGCAAATATTTTCACCAAGCACATAGGAGTAAACAAGCTTTGACACTCTCAAAGCTTACTTGTAGTACATGTCATGGAGTTGAGCTTGAGGGGGAGTGTTGAGATCTCACTCATTTTATGGCACAATGGACAAATATGGCCTAGCTTTCCATAATAATAATAAGTCATTGCAGAATCATGGATCTTCTCTCGTAATGGACATAGGGTCTACCCTTTACATACAAGATTACATCAAAGAGTTCGAGATTTATACCCTTGTGAGTAAATGGCTAAGTCTATAAATTTTGCACCAAAACTTTCCATATATATGTCTTCTAATAGTTGTAAGTAATACCATAAAATTTGTCAATGTTAACTAGAACACTATCATTTGATCTACCAATCATCATGCCAACAAATGAGAAAACACCATTCAATAAGACAACTTGCTTTAAATGACTAAAACCAACCCAAATTCATAGCTAAGACAAGGTCTAAATGAAAGAAAATACCAAAGTATAGGACTTTTCACTAACTTCCTAGAATAAGTTGTCAAGTCAAAGCATATGCTCTCATAAATACTTCATAAATGTGCAATTACAACATTGCTATACTAAATGCAATAGTGAATCCAACATAAACTATGCACAATCACTCAAGAATATCCAAGCTCTCAATACTAGGTATATCCTGTAACAAATGGGATATGTAAGAGCAACTAGCAAAGTGTAACCTTGCATGCAACCAGTACCAAGATCTATCCACGATCTCAATGTGCAAGTAAATCATACATCCAATAGGCATAGACATCATATATATAGTAGGTCTCAAGAAGAATAAAAGAGAACTATCAAATGCACAACTGACTAAGCAGCAAGGATATCGAAGCTCTCTACATAGCCAAGTAGTGTGCATACATCACTAATATCACATTGAAAGAAATAGGTTGGATCCAAAGTGTCAATCAAATTAGTCCATTGTCAAAAAGTAATTGCATCCAATAAGCGCATCAATATAGTATGTAGATAGCTCAATGAGTCCCACTATCTCAATAAAAAAAGTTCAAGCTCAACTACATAAATCCAAAGATTTTTGCAAATATCCAAGTAATAGGTGGCTCCCACTAGAATAAAGCTCAATGCCAAGTGAGTATGTACAAGCTCAACACATGAAATACATAAAAATAGAGGACCCAAGATACATCAAGACCATACATTCAAAAGCAATATATGTAGTAAATCCTCAAGCCCGTAAGTGTAGGAGCACTATGTCATATAGCCACTGGCAACACAAATGTCACCAAGCTCAAAGTAAAAGCTTCAAAGTTTTCAAGAGCATATCCAAGCATATTAAGTAGTGCCAAAAGCATCCAAATGGTATAATTGGATAGCATCAAATAGCAATGGGTTTAAACTATTATTATATAAATGCTTCATACCCATTCTATTACAACATTGAAATACCCTTCATAAATTGAGCAATGAAAGCTCAAATCAAGCCAAGAGCATCTCAAGATATCCTCCAAACATGCACCAATGATCCAATATCAAGTAAGCATCCGTATGAGTAATATGGGAGTGAAAATATCTAAGAATGAGCTATTCTAGGTATGTAATAGCAAGTCTATTGTATAATATACCAAATGACACAAGTGTAGAGGCTCAAATCAATTCCCATAGCCAAGGATCTAGCACTAGGATTAATGGTAAGCCTTACCAAGGTTTCCAAGAGGATATAGGATCTCAGGATGAGGTCAAGATGATCACGAATGGAGCGTGTAGCAACAAGCACAATTCATGTTGCTACAGGTGGGGGTGCTACTATTGTAAATGTGATAAATATGATACACTCTAAGCTCAATAAAGCCCCTCCAATGCCTTGAATAATCCCTAATCAACTAGGAAGAAGGGGAGCATCAAGTGCATACCTTGCAATCTAAAGACATGATTGCCATGAATGTGAGCTATAGGTATTCAAATCCAAGCTCAGGTGAAGCTCCATCAAGCCGAGCTCTAATACTAGTTAAAGGGAGAATCCCAAGTGGGAGCACCAATAAGTGGAAGCAAGGGTGGTGCAAGCTATGGAGGATAAAGCAAGAGAGGAGGAGAGCAAGAGATAGAGACTCAAGATGTGGCAACTCCAATAGTCACAATGTGTGATTGATCTTCCCTTATTCATTAGTCACTAAAAGAATAAAGAATGAAGTGACAATGATTACCACCATCCACCTATAGTGTATAGGTGTGTGTGGGTATTGTAAGTGTCATGAATATATGGGAAGTGTATGTATGTGTGCCTTTACCCCCATCATGAAGAAGCTAGACAAGTAATGTAAATGCCATTTGTTTGACTTTTCAATGCTTATCAAGAGTGGAATGTATATTAATGATGGGAGTCTGAAGTGGTAACACTCATGTTTGCCATGTGTTTTTGTCACTTAGTTTTTGAAGTGCATTCTTGTTACAGGAAGCAGAGTCTTGATGCAAAATTTGTGGTCTCACTTTGAAATTTTTGATCTCTAGATTTTTGAGTGTTTAACAACATGTTTGCCACTTGGCAAGGGATAGGGACCTTAGTAATAATGAAAAATTTGGGAGATGTCTTTAGTGGTGGTGTGATAACACAATGTGTAAAAAGACTTATGAACAATAGAGACTTTTGTTGGTTCAGAGCTTGGTGGCGATATAGTGAAGATGGAGTCGTGTGTTCTCTAACTATAACAAGGACAGTCTCCTTTTAGCTTCTCTTTCATTTACTCCTACTATGGGAAACATGTTGATTATAGAGTTTTTTTAGAGGTATTTTGTCAAGAAGAGAGACAAGAGAAAATATATTTCACTTTGGGTTGTTGATAGTATATGTCACATATCACAAGTTTCTTATCAATGAGAGAATGGAAACAAAAATATTAGTGATTGAGGGATTGGTATGTTAAAAAGAATTTTGCTATTATCAAAGGCTAAATATATGACTTGAGTTAGTAGAGAATCTGAAGAAAGTTTAAAAATGGAAGTAAAAAATTTACAAGTTTCCTTTGGAATGAAAATACATTCTCATAGGACCATGTTTAATACTTGCATAATCTAAAATTCTACAGCTTTTGAAGTTCTATAAACCTTGAAGCTTTGTAGTACTTTCTTACGGAAGAGCATGTTGAAATATATGAATTTTCACACTAGAATATAGATTTGAATTTAAGAGAGATAGTATGCAACCCGTAACCCTACAATCTTTGTAGCAATACTCGCAACTGCACAACAGTAGTCCTCATAGTATATCTACAACTCCTAAAAATATAGAAATCTATAAATATGAAATTTGGAACTCCTAAAAGACTAGAGTAATACCTCAATAGAAAGAAAGTGTTAGAGGGGAGCTTGTTATGTTTTCTATGGTGTTGATTTGAATTATTTGCTAAGAGAGATTTTTGGCTCAAACATTGTAAATGTGCTCAAACATTCTTTCCATGAGTTTCTTTCACTAACAACTTTGCTAATCTTGAAAGTTTGAGTTTTTGGATTCATGTAGGTTTTCCATGACAGAAATTGTTTCCCTCATCAATTAGCGCATCAAAGGTGTATGCATTTTGGGGAGTTGGTTATTCGGAGGCAAGTTGGTGCCACTTCTTCCTTATCCTTCTCCTCTAGTTATGTAACGGTTGCAACTCTCACATTCATTGGTGATCTTATTATCGAAAGTTCATGAAGTGGATGTGAAGGCGAGTAATACTTATTGATGTGACTTTCATTGGAAAAGCCTATGCCATCCCCCTCCAGTGTTATGAGTTGCATATTGCTCTTTCTACTTATATTGCAAACTTTGAAAGGTCCCAATCTTTGAAATTTCATCTTTGTTTGTATCCTTCAATAGACTATGACAAGACTCACTCACCTTTCTCAAAGTCTCACTGTTTGACATGATTGTCAAACCAACTCTTACATCACTCATTTTCACACATTAGAGCGTGGGTTGCCATGAGACAAGTCTCAAACAAGTGTTCTATCTGTACCAACTAATTTTTCCATGCTTCTTTGCCCTTCCATCTCTCCTAGGCTGCTATTCTCAAGCTTGGAACAAAGAATTCTAGTGGTAGAATCACCTCAGTTCCATAAGTCAATTTGAATGGGTTCTATCTTATGGCTATTTTGTAGGCCGTCTTATATGCCCATAAAGCTACCATGAGCTTGTTGTCCCAACATTGCATGGGGTAGAGACTACTTTTGTTAGGACATTCACCAATATCTTGTTCGTAGATTTAGCTTTGTCGTTGGCTTGAGGGTAATATGGTGAGGAATTCTTGTGGATTATTAAGAAGGTGGATAACAAGTGAGCAGTCACTTCAATGATGAAGTGTGTGCCTTGGTCACTAACCAACTCTACAGGGCAACCAAACTGTGACATTACTTGCTCCCAAAGAAACTTGGCTGTAGTCCTAATATGATTTATGTGAGATGTTCGAGCTTCTATCCACTTGGTGAGATAGTTTTTGGTAACAATGATGTACTTGGCTTGAGACAACTGTGTCATAGGGCTAATTAGCAAAAGAGTAGCCACAATTGCTCCCTTCTGCTTTGTGGGCTAATAGAACAACTCATAGTGCTATTATAAGATATATGCCTGCAGAATTGATATATGGTCAAAAACCTATCATGTTGATAGAAGAGATGAACGTCACAAGGAGTGCGCTATCTTGGGAAGAGGAGTTGACTCAAGAGGAGATGTTGGCCTTGCGCATTAGACAGTTGGAAAGGAAGTCAGAAGACATAGAGGCAGTAGTTGCAAAATTAAGGGTAGTAAGGATATAAAACAAGAAATGGTTTGACAAAAGACATAGACTGAGACCAAGAACCATGCAGGATGGGGATTGGTTATTGGTTTATGATAGCATTTTAGACAACCAAAATAGTGCCATACGTAAAGTTTCCAAAAGATGGTTTGGACCCTATGTGGTAAGACATGTATTTGACAATGCTACTTATGCCTTAAATGAGCTGGATGGAACATCCATAAAACAGCAGAGAAAAGAATCCAATTATTCAAGAGTTGAGAATCTACTGCCTATGAGTTGCCAGAATTTGAATAAAATGATGGCCATGATACAAGGGATAGTCAGGATGATATGGAAGATGAAGAAGCAAAGGATATGGTTACAGAGGATGAGGACTCAAAATTCGGTGACAACTAGGATTTTGGCACATACCAAAGGATGTGCAGGTTTAGAGGGGCTGGATGTCATGATACTATGTGGACACAGTGTGAAAAAGCATGAAATGCATCATCACCCAACTTCTTATTAATCAAGAGAGTCAATGTGATCTAAGTTATTAGTATCAGTTGCATAGATTATCCATAAATACTAGATTTTTGGATAATTTTAGCCTATTTTTTATATTATTTATTGAAAAAAAATAAAAAGTTAAAAAAGCTTCTAGATTAGGATGGCATTCAAAAAGCAAGTTGCTTTTTCAGCCACTTATGGGTTTTTCATAAAAAAGTCAGATTGACGAAATTGCATGTGTTGCGATTGCTGTAAACAGGCTGAAAATTGCACTTTGAAGTGAAAGAAGAAGAATGAGTGATCTGGGAGATCCGTGACCAGATTTCCTTGGGTGTCCTGGGTTATACTCCCCTTTCGAAGCCAATTGAGCCATTAGATTTGGGTTCTGTGCAGTAGAGAAGGAGCTTTAATTTTGATGCACGTTTTGTTCTACGAAGAAGCTCCAAGAGATCTAATGCCTGGAGATTCCTTTTGAGTAGTGCAAGGATTCCAGGTTCTTTTAATACATATTGATTCAATTCATTGTGATTTGTATTTGTTGTGTTTACCTCTTGTCTATTCTCTTTCTCCTCTTGAAATCTCTTATCTCTACTTCCTTCTATCTCTGATCCTTGGTGGATTTGACCTTTCGAAAAAAACCCCTCCGACATCGTAAAATAAGTAAGACTAGTGATGACAACTCATGAAATTACATGAAACTATGGAGGGAAGAGCCAAAACAAACATGAAAATCTATTTGTAAATATTGCAAAGTGCAATTTTATACAAAAGATGATAAGAATATTAAAGGAATGTTACATGAGAGAGGCATGCATAGATCACATAACCAAAAAAGAAGATGATGTGCACTCCACAAAACCAAGCGCGTGCTACAGATCCTCACCATTTGAAAGCTCCTCCTGACGCAGATGACTGTCGAGTAGACTCTCTAAAATGAAGAACCAAAGATTAGTCCATATATACATAATGCATCATAAAGAAAACTAGTGACTACCAACAAGAAAGAGGATTGACTCATTGGGCTTCCACGCATACAATGTATCGATAAGTGTAATGAGATCGTGTCTCTCTGCATATCCAATCTCCAAACCAGTGCGATCACAGTTTGTGATAGAGTGTTGCAAAGAAAATAGAATAGCATGGTTAGAAATATGATTGGTAGTACAAGTGATATTCCAAACAAGATGGTGAAAAGAACCAAAAGAAAACTCATAAAATCCTCCAAATAAGTCTTGTGGTTGCCACTCCCCAGATGATACACGATCCCTACCTCCAATCATGCCCTTACTGCCTCCTACTGTTGTTGCCACTATTATCCTAGAGAGTTTGTAGCCGCCTTTGTGAGTCTCCACCAATCCTCTGCATCTCGCCACTTGAGCTTTGAGACACCATTATTGATTGCCTTGCATGCATTTGATCATTTATGCAACATGTATGCACACATACACTCCATCATCTACCCAGTGGAAAACCTTTCTATTGTCATAGGTACCAAAAGATTCTCATATAAAGATGCCACTACATAGTCCTTGCTCCCCTCCGGTATATTCTTCCAATGGTTCATAATTTTGTGCCTAAATACTTGTTGTCACAACTCCCTCGTGCAAGACATCACCCTCCTCCCCTCATCATTCATGATTATAACAAATGTCCTATCATTTACAACGTATCCATACCCTATTGGGATATGTCTATGGTGTGTCCTCTCCCACGTACGACCACACTCCTAGGCATAATGAGACCCCTATATATCTAGCATACCTACAAGAGTAGTATCTCTCAGAGTAGTACCCATAGAGATGACTGAATGAAACCCGGAGTCATGGGAGTAGATGTCCCTATACACGTGATAAATCCTAGAGGTGATAAGTATCCACTAGATTGAGTAGACGGAGACAATGCATCAGTGCATCCACAGCACCCACCTGAGCCACCCTCTCTAGAATCGATACAAGAGCAAGGAGTAGCAACCCTCTTAGGAACTGAGTCGCGAGCTCATAGCATCCACATCTTTGCAAAAGCCCCTAGAACCACTCTCTCCATCTAGGGCTAGTCTAGAGTATGAACCTCATCTGCTAGAAATCAAAGTATCAGAGTGTGGTAAAGTAGACCTCACAGAACATTCTCATGATGCCCATGGCACCTCCTCCTAGTCTTCGGTCCCTAAATTGGCCCATTTGATTTGGAGACATATGTGTGAATATCTCTTGTGACTCCTCATTGGTGAGATTCCCTTGATTCATCTTACTTCCTGGGTATTATCAAAGCTAACCTACATAGACAGAAAATGATATTAACATAATCAATATAATGATTTAGGTAAACCACAATAATATCTCTTTGAAAAAAAAGATGCTAATTAAAATGCATATACTAAAGTACCCTTAAAAGTGAATTATCAATGAATTGAGCAAGTAGGTTAAAATATGACTCGATCAATGGTCCTATGTCAATCTGCTAGCACAACTCAGCGTACACTAGAAGGTTTATAGATACATTACCACACAGAAAGAGAAGTCCACTTCATTCTCAAAAAAAATTTGTCCTCTTGTCCCTTTATCTATGTTACCCATGCCCATCTCCTCTGTATGCTCTAAGGCCTCTTTTTCTCAATCCTCTAAAATATTGACCCCTCCACTTGCATACTCTCCTCATCAATGCTGGAAACATTGCTTTCATCACACACTTATGCACTCCAAGGTGTTGACGACATAACATACCACCATCATTGTCACAGATTTCAATAGAAGATTACCTATTCAATATCACATATAAAAGTGAATTAACATTTGCCATTATTTTGTGTTGTGGAAAATTTTTAAAAATAGGTCATGCACATGTTCACAATGACCCAACAGTAGGACAAACATGTTGCACAGATCCATCTATCTTTTATTGAAATCTATTTTTACAAATCTACAAGGATCTCCCCAAACGATTGCCCCGGCTCCTTCCAATACCACTTAAAACCATTGTACATCGAATATGATCATGGAGAAGCTATGGTAATCCACTAAGATAACACTTTGCAAGTTTCCAAAATACTCCATCTCATCTACCATGTTATTTGAATCTGTAGCCCATTGTTGGCTCTCTTTCTCAAACTTTGCCATAATACCACAATTCGTTGTGGAGCACATTTTGTTGATGCACTCAATACAAAAATATCGCCCATGCAACAACACTACACTATAGATTTTGTACTATACACCAAAACAGTTAGATTAGTTGTTGTGCATTTATAAAATCTAGATATGACAGTAAATAAAGCATGCAGTCACCTTCGGACTACATCCCCTCAAGAATTCCTACTCCTCGGTAGAGACTTCTATCCCTTTGCAAGAAGCTACAGTCAAAACTCTATGTAACTACCACATAGACATGAATTGAACATCTCGTCCATGCCCTCAAGATATCTAATCATTTGATTGTGTGTACTACATCCAAATTTTGATCGCGCTTCTTCTCGATCTTTTCTGGTCTACTCATACGTAGCAAGTCACTTCTCCATGGATGCATGATGTAACATACAAAAATGATTCACTTTCTTCTCCATGGCAGTATCTGTCCTTTTTTCTACTCCATTCCAACCACCACATCTCTGATCTGTCTATCATCTTCCTTCAGCAACCATAGCATTCTATTATCTGAATCCACCATTGGTAGCTACTTTGAAATATGCACTAATGCCTCCAACACTAGCCAACCTTCAGCAATGCTACCTTCTAGCCATGCTCATTGTCTCACAAAGCCCTTCAAGGTTTCCATAAAGTGCTCCAAGAGGAATATCCATTGCATATGCACAGATCTCGCAATCTCTACTTCATCTACAAGATACACCAAGAGGTAAATTGGTATCGTGAGCATGCTTGTGGGTAGGTACTTCTCAAAGAGACAAACCATCTCCATCACTCCCCGCCTTGTGGATTCAATAGAGGATATCATGATCTCATTTTATGAGATCCATTGCACTAAATTCAACACGTAAATTACCTTGTGTATTTCTAGAGTCAGGTGCCCTGGGATCCTAATCAATAGTACAAACTATCACAAATGGAGAAACATTATGAACATCAAGTAGACGCTAAATAGTGAAATATTGAGGCTACTTGCAACCATGATCAAGACAAACTGTCAAAAATGGAGAATCTTTACGAATATCGAGTAGATATTAAATTGCAAAATATTGAGGCTACTTGCAACCAAGATCAAGACAAACCTCACATATCTTATGCTAATCATGGGATTTCAACCCTAATAGTGGGTCGTCTTTAGAGAAAGCAGACTTAAGGGAATGCATCATACCTGTCAGGGTATGGATAAACTCAATAATTTGCTTCACAATGCGCTCTTCTTTAATAGACAGGACACGAGGAGTCTGCGGTAGTTGCAAGCAACCATTAATACTCGATTATGGCCAAAGTTCCTCTATCTTGCCTACCTCCTTCAAATCCATTCGTGCCCCTACAATGTCTCTCTTTCCTGTGATATGGTCCCATAATAAACTGGCCACATTCTTGAAAATATGCATGTGTTGATCTATAAGTGGGTATAATATGGCAACTCATAGAAAAATTGATAATTGTTGTATTTTTCTTGGATGTGACTCATTGTGGACCATTTTTAACTTATATTAGCTTGAGGCATTCATTTGTGATAGAGGTCATCCAAGAAAAACTTCCCTTAGTTCATCACCCTCCGGCAAGAAAGTGGTGTGTCATTGATATACCATCTTCTTCATGGCCCGTGACCTTCAAGAGTATAACTGTGGCCCATACAATGGACATGCCTCATAACCTGAGGTAACTAGGCTTGTCACAACACCCTATCCAATCAATACAAAATCAAACGGGCTATGTTAGATATCACCAAAACAAGAACGAAAGCCCACTTACCTAAGCACTTCCCAAATCTTAGAAAGTCATGCATGGTCCAGATGAGAATGTCTCGTATATTAGTAGATCCATCGACCATCATGCTTGGTCATGTCTTCCACAATGTCCCCCTCCTCCCACAAAATCTTGAGCTCATCAACTAATGGATGGAGGTAGACATCCATGTTCTTGACTTTGTAGCACCCAAGAATGAGCAAGATAATGATCAAGTCTCCTTTCTTCAAAGAAAGCCATGGCGGGATGTTATAGTTAACAAGGACTACATGCCACACACTGTAAGAAGCTGAGTGGAGACCAAATAGATTCACGCCATCCATAGCAAGACCGAGCCAAATATTCATTGGCTCTTGTGTAAAGTTTGGAAAGTTAGAGTCAATGTGTCTCCATAAGCATAAATCTACCGATATTTCAAAGACTCCATCTGTGGATCTATTCTACGCATGCTAATTGTCAAGCTCTTCATGTTCGATGTGCGAGATATGTAACATATATACTGGTATAAGTGGAAAGTGTCTAAGAACCTTCTAAGGGATGGTCTGTTGTTGCAAGTCCTATTGATGCCTGTGAGCACCACACTTCGGACATGTCTCCATAGTCGCATAGTCTCCTTGAAATAGTCAACAATCATTGACACATGCATGGATAATGTTGTAGTCCATGCCAAGCTTTTGTATAACTGATGCCAGGAGGCATATTCCACGGTGGATTTCGTGAGATTTTGAGGTGGATTCCGTAAGTTTATATTTGTTGCCAGGGCTCATACACAAGGTGGATTCCTTGTGCGAAAAGTTGATGGGGACGAGTGTCCTTTTCGGGCGTCTTGTTAATTTAATGTGCAAGTGGGTGATTCCATAGCGAGTGATTACACAAAATACATATTTAAATTAATGGATGTTTATGAGTAGAGTGCGCACTCGTAATAAATTAAGGTTAGGATTGAGTTCTAACCAATTTATTTATTTTGTAGTTGAAGAGTGATAAGTATTCGCTTTTTTTTATTCAATTTTATTACTTTCTAACAATTGTGAATGCTTCAGTTGATGTGTAGAGCAGGCAGCAGTGGTGTTGGGAAGCACTGGGCGATATCATGTATTCAAGTTATTTAGAAGAAATTATCATTTTGATAGGCTCACATTTTAGGCCTAGCACCAATATTTATTTTGACACACTTATTTATTGAAGCACTTGACATTTATTTATTATTTTGTATGTGCATGGGAGCATGATTTAAATATTTGTTATTGGACATTGTATTTGGGCACAGTCCGACTCTTTGGGCACCCAAGCTCTTTAATTCTTTAGTTGGACAAAAGAAAACACAAAAGCTAAAGCGTGCTAATTGTAAATTGGGCTATTTTTTGAGCTTGGAGATGAATAATATATTAAATACAGGCTTTGTGGAGCGCTCACACAAGGCATGGGGGGAGATTGTACCCAATTAGTCTTTTACTTCATGTCGTGCAAGTCTTCTCTTTTCTTTTTTGTGCAAAAATAGAGTTCTTTTGTTCTTGGGGACCTTCTAGCGCTCACTACGTACGCATACAACATCCGATCTGTGCACTTGTGGTATCAGAGCGAAGCTGAGATGAGGGCTTCCAATCGCTTACCATCTCATTGTCAAAGGATTTGCGAAAGCAAAGTCGTGTCTACAGAAGACCTTGATAAATTTCAAGATGGAAGATCAATCAAGTGAATAATCCAATATTAGAGATTGAACTCATCATCAAACTGGTTCAGGCCTCCAA
Source organism: Lygodium microphyllum (assembly GCF_053477565.2). Classification (NCBI taxonomy): domain Eukaryota; kingdom Viridiplantae; phylum Streptophyta; class Polypodiopsida; order Schizaeales; family Lygodiaceae; genus Lygodium; species Lygodium microphyllum. The sequence goes on from NC_141157.1 coordinate 91,271,608, forward strand.
CTCTGAATCATATAATTTTAATAGCCACAAAGCAATTTCAGAATACATTCAATAAAGTCTGTTTGAGCAAAAACAGTTATAAATTCTGCTATCCAGTATATAAGGTGCAAAATGGCAACTAAGCCAATCTTGAAGATATACAAGGCTTCAGCTCACTCAAGGTGAGTTATAATCAGAAAATCAGTTTATCTGATTACTAGTCATTTCCTCTCATAATTGCAGAAGAGAAATTGATGACGGTTGAAAGCCTTTCCATCTTCTTCTTTTCCCATCCTTTCGGAATCTTCAAGATTTCTGCAAGCAATTAGCAAGATTGTCCATGAAGTAGCAGTTGGATTCATCGGCATTCATTTGATCCAGTCTTCAGCATACCCAAATGGTAGCCACAAGGAACTGAATCCAGAATACATATCATTCGTCCAAAGGTAACATTGCAGATACCCCACAAGCTCTAGAATTTAGATCATATAATTCAAAGATAGACTTGAGACGTCAAACTTATCGGAAGCTCTTTAGCATCGTAATTCAGCCTTATCCTCCCTTTCCCAGCATAGTATTTGATGCATACAGAGTTGAAGCACGAGAGTAACAACAGCTTTCATGGCCTTGTGACAGAGTATGTTAAGTGAAAGGCAGCTCTATATGCTCACTTCAATATTCTAATCTTCTTTGGACCATAGAAGAATCAGTTTCTCTACATGGCGGCTTCATGAATACATGGCAAAGATTTTATGTTGATAATGATGTAGATGATGGAATATTGGTAGATCTTCTCGTCTTAGACATGCTTGTTTATAAGTTCAATTCGAGGCACATCTCGGAAAGGATGGGTAAGAGAGATGCTTTGATACCATGAGATAAAGCCATTTGCGAAATCGAAGAGTCTCCAGAAGTCAAAATATCCAAACAACCAGAGAGTCCTTCAGAAGAGCTCATCATCTTCCACCTTCTTTGTTGACTCCTTTTCGTCTACAGCTTTGTTTTTGTCTTCTTCTTCGTCGTCTTCACTTCGTCTCTGCAAGAATTCTAGTTCTCCTTCTTTGACTTCGTCCACTTTGTCTTCATCTTCTATGTATCACGGAATTGTTTGTCGATCAATCTTCTCATTGACATCTTTCTGCCGTGGCTCCAGATACTTTGTCGTCACCTCAGCAAGTTTCAACATCACCTTAGTTCTGCAACGTCTGTGTCATCCTTCTCTACAGCTTCACAAATTGTCATCGGCTTGTCCTTCATTACACATTGACAATTTGGTTTCCTCTCCCTTCGTCGTAGTTGCAACTCGATCCGCCATCTTGACTCCTCTTCTTTTGTTAGCCGTCTTCAACCCAAGCTCTCCTGCGTCTCCCTTTTGCTACGGTCTCCTTCGTTCCCCCCTGTTCTCCTCGTTTTCTTTTTTCTGTCGCTCCTCCTCCGATTTCCTTTTGCCCCCAAAACTCCTCTTTTCAAAAATAGTCCTTCTTGAATAGGCCCTCCAAAAGCGACCTTTTGTTTTGCAGAAAAGCCATCCAGTCCGCTCCCTCTTCAGCCTTTCCAGCTTATTCTCATTACTAAAATTATCAGTGGCAGCATCTTTTCTGGACTATTCTGAGCACACATAGTTGCAGTTTGAACCACCCTCCTTAAATCTGATTCATCATATATCCTATACAATTTTGGGTCTAAGAGCTCCATAAGTCGTCCTTTGGCCACTGCCCATTCTACTATAGTGCCCTTATGTCCAGATCCAAGCTTCTCAATTGGTTTCCTACCACTAACTAGTTCTAGCAATAAAATGCTAAAAGTGTATACATCACAACTTTCTAAGACCTTGCTCCATAGTGCATACTCTGGTGCAAGATAACCCAAAGTTCCTGAACTTGTTCAATTGTAGCATTCTCGCCATAAAGACTCAGACTTTTTATAAAGTCCATAATACAACATTGTGCTCAGCATGTTCACAAAACACGATCTCCACATCCATAATATTTCCAAACTTCCCATACATGCCCTTCACTATGCCTCCAAACTTCTCTCCACTATACTCACACGCAGAAAATAAATGTAAACACAACGACTAAGTATGTACAAAGTAACAAATGTCACACACACAACATCTGGGTGGATTTCACACCTCGGATGTGCAGCAATACGACATCCACCCCCTCTAATCCTGCGCATCCTCCGGATGGGCCAACTACCCATGATCGTTATCATCAAGATCCACAAATAGATCAATCTCTTCATTGTGCATTTCGGGTATATCAACAAGATTATCTGTCATATCATCTGTCTCTCGCATTGGAGTTTCTTCTCATTGCTCTTCTCTTGCAAATTCTTCCAATGCATAATCTTCATCATCTCTTTTCTTGAAAATCTTGATTCTTTTTCCTGCAATAGGCACTCTAAGCACTGTCCCATCCAATTCTGTCAACTCATAGGTTGCATTATCAAAGACATGTCTGACTATGTACGGCACAAACCATCTTTTCACCATCTTCCAAAGTGCAGTATGCTGATTTTTGAGGCTGCTATCAAAGACTAATACCTAGTCTCCCTCTTCTATTGCTCTAGGCCGCAAGCGATGCCTGCTGTCAAACCTGTCCTTATTTCTTAGTCTAGCAACCTTCAACCTGTCAATAGCTAGCTGAATATCCTCTGGTCTTCTCTCCAACTGCCGAATCCGAAGAGCTAAGAGCTCCTCTCTCGTCAAATCCTCCTACCAAGGTAAAACTGACCAAGTCAAAGCACAAGTCTCAGTCGGCATAACAGGTTTTTGACCATACATCAACTCTGTAGGCATATATCCTGTGGTAACACTATGAGTCGTACGATCAGCCCACAAAGCAAATGGTAGAAGTCTCGGCCATTCTCCAATCCGTCCTTTGCATGCTTTGGCTAATACTTTCACTATTGGTGGATGCCCTCTTTCACTCTTCCCATTTCCCTCTGGATTGTATGCTGTAGCTAGAGCCAACTTGATTCCTAGTTGAGAGAAAAACTCCCTAGCTTCATCTGCATCCAATTCACCGCGATTCGTAGTGATCTTACCCACACAGCCATACCTGCAGAAAATTTCTTCCAATAAGAACTTACACACTACATTAGTGGTCTTCGTTCTCAAAGATCTGCCCTCAACATGATTGGTAGGATCCTCTCTAGCCAAAACAATATATCTCATCTGCCATAGACCCATAGGCATAGTAACCAATTCAACTACCCACTTATAATGAATGCATAGCGGATAGGTTGGATGAAGCTCATCTCGATGACGCACTACCGAATACATCTGGCAGTCCCTGCAAGTCTCTACAAAGTGAGAAACATCTCTATACATGCCTTTCCACCAATATTTCTCCTTGATTTTCTCATAAGTAGCCCACACTCCTCTATGACCAGCCCAAGGACTCTCATGACACTCCCTCATCACCTGTAGCTGTGTCTCTCTATCGCAGACAACCTACAAAGGTAATCCGCCTCTTTTCTTCGGATGCTTCCAAAGAAATCCATCCTTGAGAAAATAACCATAGGCTTTTCTTCTGATCTTCTTGAACTCTTCATCTGTCCATTCATCTCTTTTGCTTACTGTACTAAGGTATTTGCCAATCTGCAACCAATCTCCAACATAGAGTTCTTCTATGAAAGCCACAATATCATAGACATGGCAAACATGATCAACCATAGTGGCTGAAATTTCTGCATCATCCTCTTCTGCAAGTAGTATTTCCTCATCATCATATCTGGCTCTAGACAGCATATCTGCCACTGGATTATCCTTCCCAGCTATGTGTTTAAATTCTGGATTTAATGACTTGATGTATGCAATCCATCTCAGCATAGCTATATCTGGAGTAGAGCAACTCGTAATCATACCTATCAATGGCAAGCAATCTGTCTCTACCACAACTGAGGCTCCAATAAAGTACTCCTTGTCACATTTGAGGACCGTAACAATCCCCAGTAACTCCCTCTTGATTTGCGGATATCTCCTCTGTCTCTCGTTTAGGACTTTCGCCCCAAACCGAATAGCATACCTGTTTCCATCTGCATCATCTTGACCCACAGCCCAACCTATGCCAATTGGACTAGTGTCAACTGTCAATACAATAGGCCTTCCACAATTATAATCCGCTTTCCTGAGAGTAGGAGCAATTTGCAATAACTTCTTCAATTTCCGCATGGCTCTAGTGTGGCTCTCATCCCAATAGAATTTGTGCCCCTTTCGAAGCAGCTGATATAAACAATTTGCTAGGTGTGCAAAATGGGGTATCCAAATCATATAAAACACACAAGCTCCAATGAATCTCCGTACCTCTGAAGTGGTAGAACAATACTCCGTAATCTTACCTATAGCATCCACCTTATTAGGTGAGGGTTTCTTGCCACAATATCCACACATATGTCCAACAATGACAACCTCATTCACTCCAAAAACAGATTTTTGTCCTGATAGTGTCAAGTTCAATTCTTCTAACCTGGCCAAAATCTTCTCACAAGCTGAAATATGATCAGCCACAAAGTATCTGCATCCCTGCTCATTTAGACTCTCATTCTTCTCTTCTTCTGCACACCCCTTAATGGGCACATCATCCAAGAAAGGCATGGTAAGCTGAGGTATGTAATCACGAAGAACCTTATGCATGGCATTCATCATATGTGCAACAGAATTAGTGGCACCTTGAGGCAAGGTACACATCCTAACAAGCCCAATGGGAGTTCTCATAGTGGTTATGTCCCTGCTTTCCAAAGCCAGCTGAAACTGATCATATCCCGAATACAAATCACCTAAAGAATAGATGGCATGTCCAGCAAATGCTTTTGCAAACTCATCCACAACTGGACCTATACCAACATTCCTGATAGTAACTTTATTTACTGGCTGCATGTCTTGTATAAATCGGAGAGTACCATTCTTCTTTGGAACCATAAACCACCTATTTGAGTATGGTGCAGATGAAGGCTCTAGGATTCCCATCCTGATTTTGTCATTCAACAAATCAATCAATTTTGGCAGGTGTGCCTTAGGCACTAGAATAGGTCGGAGGTTCCATGGAATAAGAGGAATAGTAAAGATCACCATATGAGCAACAATATCTCGATTCACACATCCAATCTCATGCGGGGAAAAAGCAAACCCCCTTCCATGTCGCTCAAGCATCTCCTGAAAGCATTGCTTCTCTGTGGGTAGCAAGAAATTACCATTTCCAATTTTCAATTCAGCAAGAGTCTGTGTTGAAAATTTATGGCCTATATGCTCCGGATTCCTCAAAATTGGCTGTTTGGCAGCCCTCTCTATTTGCTGATCACTGTCAGGTGGAAGCGGTACAGCTACCGGCTTCACCTTCTTATCCACAGTCTTGTATTTCATGTCAACCCTGGCTTCATTATGATCCTCTGCATTACTCAAATCTTGCTGTAAATCAGCAATTCTGCACTCCAATGGCTGAATATCCTCAGCTCTCTGCTCTATGGACTGCATAGGAACAGCCCTAAACTCTAGACGCTGAAATATTTCAGCAGTAAACTCTATTGCCTGAAAGTTTTCAGCCCTCTGTGTCTTTGTAAGCTGATCATAATCAGCTGGAAACTCTGTTTGCAGAATTTCTTCAGCATTCAACACTTTTTGCTGAGCCACCTCTGCCTCTGACTCAATCTGTGACACAAAACCTGCAATTTCATGAAACATGTCGAGGGATTGCACTAATACATTACTGTGACAACTCTGCATATCAGTTTTCAGCATATTTTCCATCTCTATCATCGTATCTGCACAAATCATACTATCATACATCCCATCTATATGCTCATCATCCTCTAAAGTTCCTGCATTTTTAAAATTTTTCTCCTTCCTGCATATGTACTGCCTGGCAGCTCTAGGCAACTTAGAAGTCTTCTGATAGCTCATCGAACTATTTGCTAAAATCCCAACAAAACCGAAGGAGAAAACACTGCTGCTAGGAGGCGAGAACTCCAATCTCCTCTGCTCTGTACCACCGTCGTCTCGCGAAACGGCGGTACCTAATGAAAACCCGAATCCCTCACAGTGGGCAAAGGTGCATCTCTGAGAGTATCCCTGTTTCTAACATGGTTCACACACACAGTCATAAACTGAACTGCTCTCATGCCATCTTTACTGCGAATCCGTGCATAAGCAGATCCATCATCCATTACCTTTGTTTCCATGCGCATCTCTGTGATGAATGGCTATCCAAGAATTATGGGATAAGAGCATGAATCCTGCACAAAGAAATGGAAATCCTCCTCTACATCTCCAATAGAAACCCTGACACTAGGACAGACAGCATACAAATCACCTGCTGTGTTGTTGGTGGCTCTCATACGCCACCCATGCTCTACATCCATAGGCCATCTATTACTCTCATAAACTCCACGAACTATGAGATTAATCTCTGAACCATGATCCACCAAAGCAACATAAGGCACCTGTTTCTCTCCAATTTTTACCATCGTTTCTGTAGTTGCCCTAGCCCAATGGCTCCGCAAAAAATGACTATGCGGTATCAAGACAGGCTCATCAGTTTCAGCATAATGCATAGGCTGAACCCTCTTCTCTATCTATGGAAAAACAGAAGCATTCTCAACCATAACCTCATCCTCATCCTCATCCAACACCCCAATCAAAACTCCCTGTGTATCAGTAACGGGCAATGCATGTCTTTTCCTCTTCAGGACCTCTTGGAACCGATCTTGAAACTCTCTTTTCGAGATGCCCAAAACCTCAGAAATAGTAAAAGTCACCTCACTGCCAAGTATCTTGTCATTAATGATTTTCTTCATGTCCGTAGATGTCTCAATATCAGACATCAATCTAAACCCTGGCTGCTTTCTCTCTCTAGGCTCTGGCCTCTTTTCTCTCTTTTGAGCATCTTCCATCTGTCGTTCTGGCCCTGGTCTCAAAGACGGTCCTGCAGCAGGTGGAGTAACAAACTCACCCCCTCTAGTCTTTTTAGTTGCACTTGGATTTTCTTTATCCCTCTTACGCTTCAACAAGTATATCTGTTCCCTGAGACTTAGCCAAGTAAGCATAAATAGAGTACCTCTCAACAAGCGAATCCCAACCTGTCTCAGATCTGATGCTAGAGCCTGCACTAGTCAAAACAGTTTGCTGAATTTTTCCCTTGTTTGCTGTCTCCATAGCATAAGTCCATAATGCTGACTGATTCTCTGATCCTTTCTCAATCTGGACTCCATATGCAGAAGTATCTCCTCTAGCTGTCACATAAGAATTTTGCACAGCTATGTCATCCACTAACTTCTTCATTCTGCCTTTCCCAAAGTTGGTAGCAAGTGGAGCTCCTGTTTTAGTCAACCAAATCTTACCATCTTGTCCCCAAAATACCAAATTCTTCCTCCTTGCATCCTGAAAAGATTCACAATCCTTGCAATGCTAATGGTCCGTACTATCACACCAAATACATCTTCGATCTCTCCTAGGTGCACTAGGAGTACTCCTACGTGCAGTAGGAGCACTAGAAGAAATAGTAGGCGCAGTCGAAGCAAACTGCTCTTTCAATTTTCCCACCAATTCTGCTTTAACTGACTCCAATGTCAAATCCGTTATGCCTTTGATTATTTCATCAAGAGAGGAAGGCACCGATGGAGCAGATGGTTTTTGGAGCAGAAGGTGCTGGCATCGGTCGTGGAACAGGAGGAATAGGAGGAGTAGAAATAGTAGGCACTAGCATAGGCCAAGAAACTGGCTGAGGAGGAGAAGAAATAACAGGGATAGAAGTAGGCATAGGAGCAGAAGACGGTGTCGGTGTCATAGAACCATTCTGTAGGCGGGTCTTCCATATCCTCCTCTTGGTCAAAGTCGAGACTGCATCCTGGGCATCTTGCCAATCTATTTTAAGACCCATAGGCTTCGTGCGATCCTCAAGAAGCTCTCCCAATTCTTCCTGAAGAGTAGGATCTGCAGCTTGCAAGAAAAGCTCAACTTTTTCAACATCCTATGCTCTTTGTTCAATGGCATCAAGCTGACTATACCTCTCTTCAAATTCTCGAATCAACTCTGAAGCAGCTAGACCTTTGTTTGGCATGTAGACCCACTCTCGGAATGATCACCGTGTAGCCATCCCAAAGTACTCAAGGAAATACTCTTCTTTTAGGGCCTTCTTAAAATCTTGCCAATGCGAATTTTGAATAAAAAGATCAATCACTTTCGCCCTCAAGGCGGGTGTGACAAGACGAAGGAAATACTTACTCATAAGTCCAGCTGGAACTCCAAAAAACCCCATCTTGATCTCATATGTCTTCAAATATGCTGAAACATTATGGCCATCAAATAGCTTCTTCTCATTCTCAACTGTTTCAATCGCCTTAGTCGCGCTGATTGCATTCTCCTGCTCCGAATATAGTTGCCTTTGCTGAGACAACTGTTGTTGATGCAATTGCTGCATATACAATTGTGTCTGTTGATTTTGAAGCTGCATATACATGGACATATTCTGTAAAATCTACTTTAGATCATCTGTTGAAGTACTTGACGCAACAGTCAATGATGGAGCTGAAGTAGAGGACACAGCAGGAATTGTAGAAGAGGCTGAAATGGATGCTAAAGTATCTCCCATCCTGAAATTTATGCGACGCTTTCACGTTGGGTTCACCAAAGATGTCGAAGGATTTGCAAAAGCAAAGTCGTGTCTATAGAAGACCTTGATAAATTTCAAGATGGAAGATCAATCAAGTGAATAATCCAATATTAGAGATTGAACTCATCATCAAACTGGTTCAGGCCTCCAACTCTGAATCATATAATTTTAATAGCCACAAAGCAATTTCAGAATACATTCAATAAAGTCTGTCTGAGCAAAAACAGTTATAAATTCTGCTATCCAATATATAAGGTGCAAAATGGCAACTAAGCAAATCTTGAAGATATACAAGGCTTCAGCTCACTCAAGGTGAGTTATAATCAGAAAAGCAGTTCATCTGATTACTAGTCATTTCCTCTCATAATTGCAGAAGGGAATTTGATGACGGTTGAAATCCTTTCCATTTTCTTCTTTTCCCATCCTTTCGGAATCTTCAAGATTTCTGCAAGCAATTAGCAAGATTGTCCATGAAGCAGCCATTGGATTCATCGGCATTCATTTGATCCAGTCTTCAGCATACCCACATGGCAGCCACAAGGAACTGAATCCAGAATACATATCATTCGTCCAAAGGTAACATTGCAGATACCCCACAAGCTCTAGAATTTAGATCATATAATTCAAAGATAGACTTGAGATGTCAAACTTATCGGAAGCTCTTTAGCATTGTAATTCAGCCTTATCCTCCCTTTCCCAGCATACTATTTGATGCATACAGAGTTGAAGCACGAGAGTAGCAACAGCTTTCATGGCCTTGTGACAGAGTATGTTAAGTGAAAGGCAGCTCTATATGCTCACTTCAATATTCTAATCTTCTTTGGACCATAGAAGAATCAGGTTCTCTACATGGCGGCTTCATGAATACATGGCAAAGATTTTATGTTGATAATGATGCTGATGATGGAATGTTGGTAGATCTTCTTGTCTTACACAGGCTTGTTTATATGTTCAATTTGAGGCACGTCTCGGAAAGGATGGGTAAGAGAGATGCTTTGATGCCATGAGATAAAGCCATTTGCAAAATCGAAGAGTCTCCAGAAGTCAAAATATCCAAACAACCAGAGAGTCCTTCAGAAGAGTGCGTCATCTTCCACCTTCTTTTTGACTCCTTTTCGTCTACAGTTTTGTTTTTGTCTTCTTCTTCGTCGTCTTCACTTTGTCTCTGCAAGACTTCTAGTTCTCCTTCTTTGACTTTGTCCACTTAGTCTTCATCTTCTATGTAGCAGAGAATTGTCTGTCGATCAATCTTCTCATTGACATCTTTTTGCCGTGGCTCCAGACACTTTGTCGTCACCTCAGCGAGTTTCAACATCACCTTAGTTCTGCAACGTCTGTGTCATCCTTCTCTGCAGCTTCACAAATTGTCATCGGCTTGTCCTTCATCACACATTGACAATTTGGTTTCCTCTCCCTTCGTCGTAGTTGCAACTCGATCCGCCATCTTGACTCCTCTTCTTCTGTTAGCCGTCTTCAACCCAAGCTCTCCTGCATCTCCCTTTTGCTATGGCCTCTTTCATTCCCCCCTGTTCTCCTCATTTTCTTTTTTCTGTCCTCCGATTTTCTTTTGCCCCCAAAACTCCTCTTTGTAAAATATTACACGGCGCAGCGAATAGAATCTGAGAAAGAGATAGAGAGTACACAACAGATAAGAGGAGAATCAGTAAAATTCTTTAACTCCAAACAACTGATACAAAGATGGCTCTGTCCACCCGTGCGCTTCCACTGTGTGAAGCTTAGATGGCGATCTAGACAGAAGATAGGTGAAGAGCTTAAGGCTAGCTGGAACAACTCTGACTGGGTGAAAGATAAGTGTAAGATGGCTGCGAAGGGGTTTAGCTTTTATAGCCCACGAAGGTCGTTAGGTCGGCCTGCTGACCGACCTACCATATGAGCCTCCACTAGTCGGCCAGGGAATATTCCAGGGAATATTCCCTTTACCATCGGGCCGGGGGCGCTGCCCCCGGACCCCCGCCACGGGGGCCGCTGGCCCCCCTGGGACCCCCCGGACCCCACAATAGGGGCCCCTTTTAACTCCCTTACCACGCAACTCAATGCAATGTGCCTCGAGTTGCTACCAGCTTAACCACTCCGTCTAACCCAAAGATTAGACCCACAACAGTCACCTTTTTGCCATCCGGTCACATAGACCTCATCTGATATACAAGTCAGGACTCAACCAATGTCCGGGCTCACATTTGGCTTCTCCTCATAATGGGGGCCTTACAACTTTGAGCACCATGGATCATTGGTAGCACCTAATGAGGGTGGGGCATTGATCATATCTAACACCCCCCCTCAATGTCCACCCATAGGTGAACTATCTCCTCGGCCCAATGCCGAGTCTCTGAAGATGAACTTGAAGCAAATCCTTCGTAAGTGCTTTGGTGAAGATATCTGCTCCATTCTCCTCTGTTGGACAGTAGACCAATTCCACTATCCCATCCTCCATCAAATCACGCACATAGTGATACTGGATCTCTATATGTTTGGTGCGTGCATGAAACACTGGATTTTTGGCAATGGCGATGCAACTCTGATTGTCACATCTCAGCACAGTTGGTTCTTCATCCTGCACTCCCATATGCCATAGAATCCTTCTCAACCATACGGCCTCACATGCAGCAAAACAAGCTGCCTTGTACTCTGCTTCGGTAGAAGACAATGCCACTGTTGGTTGCTTCTTACTAATCCAAGAGAAAATTCCTGAACCCAAAGAGAAACAATAACCAGAAACTGACTTCCTGGAATCAATGTCTCCTGCCCAATCTGAGTCACAGTTCCCCACAAGAGAAGTTCCGAAACTGTATGTGATACCATAGTCAAGAGTTTTCTTCAAGTATCTGAGCACCCGCATCCCAGCCTTCCAATGACTCTCATGAGGTTTGTTTGAGAACCTGCTCAAAACACCAACAGCAAAACTGATATCTAGTCTGGTGTTACACAAGTAGATTAGACTGCCGACCAACCTCCTATACCTCCCAATGTCTGCTAGTGCTGATGTATCCTCAACGGATAACTTTACATTCACCTCCATAGGTGTAGCTATCTCCTTGCACTCGGTCATGCCAAATGCCTTCAAGATCTCCCATGCATACTTCTTCTGAGAGATGAAGATCTTTCCTGGCTCTTGCCAGACTTCAATCCCCAAACAATAGTGCAGCAAGCCCAAGTCTGTCATTTCAAACTCAAAACTCAAAGCCTTTCGAGTTTGGTTGATCATATCTTCATAGTCACCTGTAATAAGAAGGTCGTCCACATATAGGACAATCACTACAGACTTTTTACCATCCCTGTAAACATACAAGTTAGCATCTGAGGCACATCTTTTGAAGTTTAGGTTTAAAAAGAACCTATCTATCCGTTGGTACCATGCTCTGGGGGCTTGTTTCAGCCCATACAATGCCTTCTTCAGTTTACACACTTTGTTCTCAGAATGGGGGGCCTCAAACCCTGGTGGTTGAGCCACGTACACCTCCTCCTTGAGGTCACCATTTAAGAACGCTGACTTAACATCCATTTGGTACACTGGCCACTTCTTGTGGGCAGCCACTGCAAGTACCGTGCGAATAGTGGTCATTCTGGCAGTTGGGGCAAATGACTCTTGAAAATCAAACCCTTCAACTTGTGAAAATCCTTGGGCAACCAGTCTAGCTTTGTACTTTTCTAAGGTACCATCAGCCTTGTACTTTACCTTCCATATCCACTTGGTGCCAATAATCTTCCGCTTTGCTGGCCGATCCACTAGCTCCCAAGTGTCATTCTTCATTATGCTGTCATACTCCGCCTGCATAGCAGCCTTCCATGATGGATCTGCAAGTGCTTCTTCTAAGTCAGTTGGCTCCTTTACTTCTCTCATAATCTCAACCATCAAGGCCATGTTGACTATGTGAGCAGAAGCCCTCCTTTGCTCCTCTATTCTCTGAGACCTCCTTGGTCCGTCTGCCTTCTCCTCAACAGATGCAGGCATAGGATTATTGTGGTCATAGAGCTGCTTCACCCAGCGCGGCAATGGCTTTTCCGGTGGGGTGATGTCAGGTTGGTGAACTTTTTCCTCATCATCTGAAGATGATGCTTCCTCCTCCTTAAGGATAGGGATAGCTCTCGGGACAGGTTCATAGTGGACTACTTCTTCGCTTGATGATAAAGTGGAAGACCTTGCCTTCTCCTCCTCCATTGTATGCGGCTCCTCCTTGAACACCACATCACGGCTCGCGATGATCTTCTTTGCCTCTTGGTCATATATCTTGTAAGCCTTCTGCTCATCACTATAACCCAAGAAGATACATTTTCTGCTTTTTGGTTGTAACTTGTTTCTCTTCTCATCTGGAACATGTGCATAACATTCACATCCAAAAATTCTGAAATGTGAAACAGATGGTTTCTTACCAGTGTAAGCCTCATGAGGTGTTTTTCCCTTGAGAGCCTTTGTGTAGCTCCGATTTAGAATGTAGACTGCAGTATTAACAGCTTCAGCCCAAAAATGGTTAGGCAATCCCTTGCCCTTTAGCATGCATCTTGCCATCTCCACAATGGTACGATTCCTGCGTTCCACAACACCATTCTGCTGAGGTGTGTGAGGCGTCGTCAATTGACGCTTGATCCCTTTGCTCTTGCAAAAGCCTTCAAACTCCTTTGAGTTGAACTCACCACCACCATCTGTTCTAAATTTCTTCACACTTTTCCCTGTTTCATTCTCAACAAGTATTAGCCATTCTTTAAACTTACCAAAAGCTTGAGCCTTATCACGAAGGAAGTACACCCACATCTTCCTACTGTAGTCGTCGACAATCAACATAAAATAAGAAGATCCCCCCAAGGCCTGTGTAGGCATCTTACCACACAAGTCAGCATGCACCAACTCTAGAGGAGCATGTGCTCTATTCTTGCTTTCTTGTGGAAATGCCTTTCTCTGTTGCTTGCCCATCATACAAGCTTCACATGGTTCCTTCAATTCAGTTATTGTAGGTAGGTGAGCAACCATACCTTGCTTTTGCATCTCCTTCAATACTGCAAATCCGATGTGTCCAAACCTTTCATGCCAAAGCTTACTTGTGCCCACTCCAGCGGTGGCTGTAAGAGCACTTAGCTCATACAGGTTGTTCCTTCTTTCTCCTTTGCCAACAATTGTGCCAGCACTATCAATAATTTCTGCACCTGTCTTCTTGAACCTCACTTCATGACCAAGATCAGTTATGGCAGCAACTGATAAGAGATTTCTCCTGATTTCGGGAACATACAACACATTTGAAAGCTTTTTGACTTCACCATTTGCAGCAACAAAAGAAATAGTACCTGTGCCCGCAGCAGGGCATTTAGCATCATTTCCAACCGTCACAGTGATGGATTCTTGTAGAGGCTGCATAGAACTGTATAGACCTTTCTTGTTGGTCATGTGACGGGAGGCCCCACTATCCAACACCCAAGAGTCAGTGGTAGATTCTTCTTGCGCCGAGGAGCACACTTCCTCAATGGTCGCCATGAATAATTCCAACTCTGCTTCAGCCGTATTGGCTGTCTCTTTCCCTTTAGTTTTAAGGGTACCATTCTTTTCATCTGCCTTCTTGACACGACAATCTGCAATCGCATGTCCTTTCTTCTTACAGTAGAAGCACTCTCCTTGAAACTTCTTCTTGCCGCCCTTTTTCTTTTTGTCACCATCATTTTTGGTGGAGGAAACACCTTTGCCTTTTGCATTGGCAGAGAATGCAGCATCTCCATTGTTGCTTCCTTCTCGGGCTTTCAGCCTCAACTCCTCCTCCATTAATAATGCACAAAACTCCTCAAAAGTCAAAGCTTGAGGTCTCACCTGAGTATTAAGGGCAGTTACTAGTCCATCAAACTTTTGTGGACAAATCCGAAGACACCTCCGAGCTAGCTCTTCGCTAGTCTTTTGTATCCCAGCGCCAGCCATCTGGTCGCGCAGATTCTTAATCCGAGTGATGAATGCTTCAACCGTCTCTCCTTCAGCAAACTTCTCCGCTGCTAGTTGATTCTCCAAGTTTTGAATCCTTGTTTGGTTTCGTGTTTCATATTGACTCCTTAGTACATTCCAAGCCTCTGACGCTTTGGTTGTATGCTGAATCAGAGTCAAAACACTGTCAGAACAGCTTGTAACTAAGGCACACAATGAATCTGCATTCCTTCGTTTCCAAGCTCGTAGAAGATCTGCATTCGGAGGAATCATCACACTAGGATTTGATGGGTCGGGGATAGGCTGTGGTTCTGCGTCAGTCCCCAGCACAGTCTCCAGAAGCTCATAAGAATCAAGGATAGTTGTAATTTTGAACTTCCACAAGGTGTAGTTTGTACCATCTAACTTGCCTTCGCTGAAGGTTGGTGGACGAATCCTCAGTGTTTGAATAGCCGGTACAGCAGCACCACCTCCTGCACCGCTTCCTGATGCGCCAGAACTGCTTCCCGGAGTCGACATCGTTTCTCTTTGCTGTTGAAGCCTTTGCCTCTTGCACGCTCTCCGATCTCTAGAGCCCCCTGGGCTCTGATACCATGTAAAATATTACACGGCGCAGCGAATAGAATCTGAGAAAGAGATAGAGAGTACACAACAGATAAGAGGAGAATCAGTAAAATTCTTTAACTCCAAACAACTGATACAAAGATGGCTCTGTCCACCCGTGCGCTTCCACTGTGTGAAGCTTAGATGGCGATCTAGACAGAAGATAGGTGAAGAGCTTAAGGCTAGCTGGAACAACTCTGACTGGGTGAAAGATAAGTGTAAGATGGCTGCGAAGGGGTTTAGCTTTTATAGCCCACGAAGGTCGTTAGGTCGGCCTGCTGACCGACCTACCATATGAGCCTCCACTAGTCGGCCAGGGAATATTCCAGGGAATATTCCCTTTACCATCGGGCCGGGGGCGCTGCCCCCGAACCCCCGCCACGGGGGCCGCTGGCCCCCCTGGGACCCCCCGGACCCCACAATAGGGGCCCCTTTTAACTCCCTTACCACGCAACTCAATGCAATGTGCCTCGAGTTGCTACCAGCTTAACCACTCCGTCTAACCCAAAGATTAGACCCACAACAGTCACCTTTTTGCCATCCGGTCACATAGACCTCATCTGATATACAAGTCAGGACTCAACCAATGTCCGGGCTCACATTTGGCTTCTCCTCATAATGGGGGCCTTACAACTTTGAGCACCATGGATCATTGGTAGCACCTAATGAGGGTGGGGCATTGATCATATCTAACACTCTTTTCAAAAATAGTCCTTGTTCAATAGGCCCTCCAAAAGCGACCTTTTGTTTTGCAGAAAAGCCATCCAGTCCGCTCCCTCTTCAGCCTTTCCAACTTATTCTCATTACTAAAATTATTAGTGGCAGCATCTTTTCTAGACTATTCTGAGCACACATAGTTGCAATTTGAACCACCCTCCTTAAATCCGATTCATCACATATCCTACACAAATTTGGGTCTAAGAGCTCCATAAGTCGTCCTTCTGCCACTGCCCATTCTACTAGAGTGCGCTTCTATCCAGATCCAAGCTTCTCAATTGGTTTTCTACCAATAACTAGTTCTAGTAATAAAATGCCAAAACTGTATACATCACAACTTTCTGAGACCTTGCCCCATAGTGCATACTCTGGTGCAAGATAGCCCAAAGTTCCTGAACTTGTTCAACTATAGCATTCTCGCCATAAAGACTCAGACTTTTTATAAAGTCCGTAATACAACATTGTGCTCAACATGTTCACAAAACACGATCTCCACATCCATAATATTTCCAAACTTCCCATACATGCCCATCACTATGCCTCCAAACTTCTCTCCACTATACTCACACGCAGAAAATAAATGTAGACACATTGACTAACTATGTACAAAGTAACAAATGTCACACACACAACATCTGGGTGGATTTCACACCTCGGATGCACAGCAATACGACATCGCACGAAGGCGGAGCTTCTGGAACGATCTAGCTCTATAGTCAGTCTCGCGGAAATCCGTCATTGCAAGCGTGTTCCTTTTGGCAGTTAAGAACCCCCTCCTACGCACTTGGATCGCGAAGAACCAGCCTCTATAGGCAAAGGACCACCTAGGAAGTTCCTTTGTTAACTCTTATATTTCTCAGAGAAATAGGCAATCAATTTTATAAAGATTAAGTGTAAAAGCTTAGTGAGGAAGCTTAAAAAACTCTTAAGGCATAAAATTTCACCATTGGTGGCGGCAGTATGTATTGAACACCGTCGATGCCATTCAGAAGTTGCCGCCGTCCTCCAAAAAATCAATGATTTAGTTAAAAGCTTTATTTACATAAAGCTTAAAGCTTTCAAATTTTACAAAGACTCAACCACAAAATTCCAAACCTCTCCCATAGTGGTTGTTCATACACAGCTAGTCCTAAACAGATTTTCAACTTTCCTGCAAGCCCCTATTCACACATGGGGACTGACAGAGTTCAGTTCCAGCAAACAAGATTGCTACACGCAGAATACACATACCAATGTCCTTTTGAAAGAAGACCGTGATATCAATTTCAGCATCCGCAAAGAAGAAATACTACAAAAAACCATTTTTAAAAAAAAGAAATAAGCCTTGTAAATGTGACTTTGAGCTATGCTCATCCTACTAACAAGATTTTGAGTGTGTGAGGTCTTTTGTACTTTTGCAAGATGTCCGATCAAACCATGGAAGATTTTATGGCTGAAGGTGATTTATCGAAACCAATGATGGAGCAAAAAATAGTTCTAATTATGATGTAGCTTCAAGAGGAACAAAGAGCACGTCAAACTTTGCAAGCTCAATTGGCCAATTTGCAACAATCTACCACTGAACAAGATGGACCGCAATCTGATGATCTTATATGACGTACGATTCATGCGACACTTGAAGCGTAATCTATTCGGAAAGAAACTAAGATAAGTAAAAGAAATTTCAAATTTTGTACTTTCAATGGGTCACGCGATGAAAAGACTGTACTTGCTTTTATCAGCCAATTTGATGATTATTTCCATGAAGAACAGTATGCTGAGAAAGACAAAATTAAGTGTGTCACTAATCATCTAGTGGACAGAGCATCCCTATGGTGGACTGTTGTCCGCAAAAGCATTGATTGTCCTACTACTTGGGAGACTTTCCAAAAGAAATTTTTGCAGAATTTTCTTCCACCCCAATTCCACGAAAAGTCAATCAAACATTGGGATCTTCTGCAACAACAGAGGGATCATGAGCCTATTTCACAATATACCGAGTATTTTTGGAATGCTTTATTGCAACTTTGAATGCTCGAAGATATACCTGAGGCAACGCATAAGCGCAAGTTTATGTTTGGTTTACTTTGACATTTTTATGCGGAGATGAACACTTTCAAGCCAACGACTCTCGAAGATGCAATTTCCTTGGCCCATGATGCTGAAGACAAAACTAGAGAACGAGAGAAGCAACCACAACAATTTCAAACTAATGGTAACTTTGGTTCAAAATAATTCAATTTAAATTTTTGAAGATTCAATCAAAATTATTTCCTTCCATCTTCATTCCGTTAAACTTGGACACGACCCCATTCTTACCATCAAACAAAAATCCAAATCCTATGCCATCTTTCCAGCCAAATCCCAACATTCCTAAACTTCTAGCTATTAACAATAATGTGTCTAAGGCCAAACCCGTAGTCTGTTACAAATGTCATCAACCTAGACATCTAACAGCAAATTGTCAATCCAAAAAGCCAACTGTTCACATCAACTATTTGGGAGCGATAGAAGATGAATAACATGAAGAAATGCTTGATTTCATGGAAGATGATGACGACATCGGTATTACTTCAGATACTTTACTAGGTATGCCAAATCTCCATTCTTTATTAACGATAAAAAGCCTTATGCATGGTAAAGAAAAGATTGTTTACATGATGATGGGAGCACACATGACTTTATTTCTGCAAAATTGGTCAAACAATTGAATTTACATCCTGTTTCCACTCATTATCGCATCAAGGCTGCATTCTTAGGCACTAGATACAATGGAGCACAAGAAGTGCATGACTTAGAAATTAAAATTGGTGACTATGTTGAACATAGAAATTTCTTAGTTGTGCCTTTACAATCTAGTGACATTTTTTTAGGAATGCCTTGGCATCATCAGTACAATCCCGGTATAGATTATTCCACGCATTCAATGAAGATTCATTCTAATGGGAAACAAATCACATTGCATGGTATACACACTTTTGATCATTTTCCATTGCTTAGTCATACATAGACTAAACGTCCATTATGAAAATGTAGCAAATCCAACTTAATATGGGTGAATGACATTGAAGTTAAAGAAATCAGATGAATTCTAAGCACGCACAATTTCTTTCACAATTTCAAGATTGTTTTGCTACTGAATTACCACCTGGCTTACCTCCCATACATCCCAAAGATCACAAAATAGACCTAATTCATGGATCACAACCACCATGTAAAGCACCATATAGACATAACCAAATTGAACAAAAAAAAATTCAAGCCTAAGTTGAAGAATTGTTAACTTGAGGACTCATTAGACCCAGTAGTTCTCCATTTGGTGCACCTCTCCTATTAGTAAAGAAGAAAAACAATACCTATAGGATGTGCATTGATTATGGTGCCCTAAATAAGATCACTGTTAAGAATAGATATCTGATTCCTAGGGTAGACGATCTTATGGACAAACTACAAGGGTCTGCAATATTTAGCAAGATAGACCTTAAATCTGGATACCATCAAGTACGACTAGACACATCTGACATTTTCAAAACTGCATTTAGAACACAATTTGGACACTATGAATTCCTTATTATTCCTTTTGGTTTAACTAATGCACCAGCCACATTCAGTCGTATGGTGAATCACATATTTTTGAAGCATCAACATTGTGTCATTGTTTTCTTTGATGAAATATTGGTTTTCAGTAAGAATGAAAACGAGCATTATGAACATTTATCCTTGGTTTTCAAATTATTGAAAGAGAATCAATTATATGATAATCCTGAAAAGAGTGAAATTTTCCAAACACAAATTGAATACCTAGGACATATTGTTTCATCTGAAGGTATTAAAGTTGACCCTAAAAAGATAGAAGCAATTTTGAATTGGCCGATACCTAAAAATGTGCACGAATTACGTTCTTTCTTAGGTCTTGCTAGCTTTTACAAAAAATTTGTGAGAAATTTTTCATTGCTTGCATTACCTTTGACAAAACTATTAAAGAGAAACATTGTGTATCATTGGTTTGACAATCAACAAAAGTCCTTTGATTTACTGAAACATGCTTTAACTCATGCTCCTGTATTGCAATTACCTGACTTCAATAGACCATTTTTCCTAGTAGTCACTGATGTTAGTGGATCTAGAATAGGAGCAGTACTTATGCAAGATTCCCATCTCATAGCTTACTCTAGATGCAAACTTAAACCCTCTGAACTTAAGTATTCTACCTATGATAAGGAATTGCTAGTTGTAGTACAAGCTTTACATAAATGGAAACACTATTTAATGGAATCTAAATTCATGATAAAAACTGACCAACAAAGCATTAAACATCTCCTTAGTCAATCACCAATATCTGACCAACACATTAAATGGGCTACTTTTATTCAAAGTTTTCATCCACTCATACAATATCAACCTAGAAAAGAAAATGTTGTTGCCGATACTTTAAGTAGAAGAGCAACTATTCATAATATCTCTGTGATATCTTTTGACTCTCTTCTTCCTATGAAAGATACCTACGACCAAGAGCCCACTTTTCAAACTGATTGGAATAAATTAGTTTCAAATAACTGGATTCCAATTGATTCATTGTCTTACGCTGATGGATTTATGTTCTATGAAAAAAGATTATGTGTAACTCACTAGAAGAGAAAGGCCCTATAGACACGCACTGTACACACGAAAAAACGGGCGTGTTTATAAGCGTGTGTATCAGCGTGTCTATTCACGCTAGTATACAAGACATGTCTATATATCCGCGTTTATAAACGCGCCTATAGATGCAAAAATAAACGCACATATTTTTCATTTCTCATAAAGTCCCTGAATATGACCAAACCTCTTAACAGCTAGTATTTGTTTGAATACATTACCAACTTTACTTCTTTTTGAGTATTACAAATATACATCCAATCATTCAAAGCTAATTATATATGTGTGATTTCATGCCCTATATACATCCAATCATGCCCTATACAAATGTGATTGGATAGGGCATGATTGGATGTATATATGACATAATTACACCTGGATCATAAGGACATGATATACATGTATATATGGCATGATATACATGTATAGGGCATACATGTATATCATCCAATCATTCAAAGCTAATTATATATGTGTGATTTCATGCCCTATATACATCCAATCATGCCCTATACAAATGTGATTGGATAGGGCATGATTGGATGTATATACGACATAATTACACTTGGATCATAAGGACATGATATACATGTATAGGGCATACATGTATAGGACATGATATACATTACCAACTTTACTTATTTCTGAGTATTACAAATATACATCCAATCATTCAAAGCTAATTATATATATGTGATTTCATGCCCTATATACATTCAATCATGCCCTATACAAATGTGATTGGATAGGGCATGATGATTGGATGTATATACGACATAATTATCAGAGAAGTAATTGATATATGCACATGTTGCATCTATTGTGCAATTAACCTAGCCATGGCTAAAATTTATAGATCAAAGGTTGACTTATGCATTTGCAATATATATATATATATATATACATATACATATATATATATATATATATGTTGAGAGAGAGAGAGAGAGATTACGAGAGAGATACACAAGACATGCTCCCAAAGAATGATTCATATTGATATAGAGTTAGTATATATAGGTGAGACCCAAGTCAAGTGAGAGATGATATATATAGTTGTAACATCCCCACTCAAACAAAGCTCTTTGGCTGCGAGTGAAAAAACCCTTGGGGAGAACAAGGGAAAAACCCGAGCCCCTACACATACCTACGATACAAAAATGATTTACTATAAAGCTTTCTTGAATACAATGATACATGCCTCAATCAATGAGACAAGAACTTGGAACAATACCAAGTGCATGTCTTAATGAGCTAAAGTGAGATTCACTAAGAGCTTTTCTGAAGATGTCTGCAACCATTTGATCACTGGGACAATGCTCCACCATAATGGAACCTTTCTTGACTTCATGTCAAACATAATGATAATGAATAGCAATATGCTTTGATTTACTATGTTGTATATAGTCTTTGGTAAGACTAATAGCACTAACTTTACTTCTTTCTGAGTATTACAAATATACATCCAATCATTCAAAGCTAATTATATATATGTGATTTCATGCCCTATATACATTCAATCATGCCCTATACAAATGTGATTGGATAGGGCATGATGATTGGATGTATATACGACATAATTATCAGAGAAGTAATTGATATATGCACATGTTGCATCTATTGTGCACTTAACATCGCCATGGCTAAAATTTATAGATCAAAGGTTGACTTATGCATTTGCAATATATATATATATATATATATACACATACATATATATATATATATACATATATATATACATATATATATATATGTTGAGAGAGAGAGAGAGAGTACGAGAGAGATACACAAGACATGCTCCCAAAGAATGATTCATATTGATATAGAGTTAGTATATATAGGTGAGACCCAAGTCAAGTGAGAGATGATATATATAGTTGTAACATCCCCACTCAAACAAAGCTCTTTGGCTGCGAGTGAAAAAACCCTTGGGGAGAACAAGGGAAAAACTCGAGCGCCTACACATACCTACGATACAAAAATGATTTACTATAAAGTTTTCTTGAATACAATGATGCATGCCTCAAGCAATGAGACAAGAACTTGGAACAATACCAAGTGCATGTCTTAATGAGCTAAAGTGAGATTCACTAAGAGCTTTTGTGAATATGTCTGCAACCATTTGATCACTGGGACGATGCTCCACCATAATGGAACCTTTCTTGACTTCATGTCGAACATAATGATAATGAATAGCAATATGCTTTGATTTACTATGTTGTATATAGTCTTTGGTAAGACTAATAGCACTTTGGTTATCGCATTGAAGAGGTGTACTAGATGATGAAGGATGTCCCAAATCTTCAAGTAGTTGTTAAATCCAAACTAGCTCGTGAGTTGCTAATGATGCAGCAACATATTCGGCTTCAGTTGTAGAAACCGCAACACATCGTTGTTTCTTGCTAGACCAAGAAACCAAACATCCATTTACAAAGAAACAATTCCCACTTATAGATCGCATGGATAAGTGTGAACTTGCCCAATCAGCGTCTGTATATCCAATAAGGTTAAGAGAAGTTGAAGAAGATAAAGAAGAATCCTCTCAATGACGATAAATAAGACCAAATTCCTTAGTACCCTTGAGGTACTTAAGAATACGTTTTGCAGCACTCGAATGAATAGTGGAAGGGGAAGAAAGATATTGTCCCAAAAAGTTAGCTACAAATAAAATATATAGTCTTGTGTTTAAACCAATAAATTGAAGACAACCAACAAGATTAGCAAAAGGTTGATGAATGGCTGATTCTTCATTGCGTGTTGTAGATGTACCCTTGGTAGAGCTTGAAAGAATGGGAGTGTTGGCAGAGTGCGCATTTGTCAACCCAAACTTCTTAACAATATCATTAATAAACTTTGTCTGGCGAAGAAGAAGAATTCATTGTTGTCGGTGTCGTTGAAATTGAATACCCAAACAAGAATGTATCTCACCAAGATCCACCATTTCAAATGCAGTCGATAAAAGCTTCTTCATAGCATCTAAGAAAGCAATATTATTTGACACAAGAATAGTATCATCAACATATAGAGCAAGAATAATAAAATATTTGTCCTCCCTTTTGATGTAAAGATTTGGATCAGCAAAACATACAACAAAACCTTTAGATGTGAGGAACTGATCAATCTTAATATACTAAACACGAGAGGCTTGCTTCAATCCATATAATGCACGATGAATCTGGCATACAAGATGCTCCTTTCCTACAATCATAAAACCTTCAGGTTGCTCCATATAGATTTCTTCTTCAAGATCTCCATTGAGAAAAGACGTTTTAACACCCATTTGGTGAATTTCTAGATCAAATAGTGTTGCAAAAGCCAAAATCATACGAACAGTTGTGGAGCGCACAACGGGAGAAAATGTTTCTTGATAATCTACTCCTGCAATCTGTGAGTAACCTTTTGCAACAAGTCATGCTTTGAACTTATCAAATGAGCCATCAACTTTGGTCTTGGTTTTATAAACCCATTTACATTTGATAGGAACATGATTTGGGGGGAGTTCAGTAAGAATCCATGTACCTTTGGAGATTAAAGAATCGTACTCAGCTTGCATAGCTTCTTGCCATTGATCCCTTTGAGACGAATTGATAGCTTCCATATATGATATTGGATCCTCTTGGACAGACATAGCATCATCAAAGACATCATATTCAATAGAATAGAATCCATGCTCTATCTCAATAGGAAGATCGACATAGATCTCCAAATTTTCATCAATCTTCTTTGGAGGTGAAGGAGGTTTATGATCATCAGAATTAGTAGAATCACAAAGCAAGTAAGGAAATGCACTAAGCAAAGACTGTGTATCATCAGAAACATCTGACTACCATGTGCCACCCATAGTCTTCTCATCAAATATAGCATCACGACTAATGATAACCTTTTGAGAAGAGGGATCATAAAATTTGTAACCTTTGGAATGATCTGAATAACCAAGAACAATAACCTTCAAACCTGGAGGATCCAACTTATGTCGAGTGTCCTTGGGCACATGAATATAAGCAATGCAACTAAATGTGCGAAAGTGAGACACTGAAGGTGTCTTCCCTGTCCAAATTGTTATAGGAATTTTACCAATAGGTGCAGTAGTTGAAAGATGATTTTGAAAAAAAACAGTTGTTAGAAGTGCTTCAGTCCAAAACTTTCGAGACAAACCAGTGTATAAGCATGCAGCGTATAGCATTAAGAATAGTGCGATTTTTGCACTCAGCAACACCATTTTGCTGAGGAGAATAAGGAACTGTAAACTCATGATGAATACCTTGATCCTTACAGAAGTCATAAAATAGATTGGATACATATCCACTGCCATTGTCATTGTGAAGCATCTTTATAGAGATTCCAGTTTGAAGCTCCACACTTATCTTGTATTGTTTAAATATAGATAAAGCCTCAGACTTATGTCGAAGAAGATAGACATGTGTGTACCATGAGAAATCATCAATGAAAGTTATAAAATATCGATATTGAGACTTTGAGGCAGGAAAAGGACCACAAATATCGGTATGAACCAAATCCAAGAGAGCACAGGAATGTGATGAAGTAGAAGTGTGTAAAGGTGAACGATGGTGTTTTCCAAGTGCACAGTACTCACATATTCCCATACGTGGATGAGCTTTAAGATCCATACCTTACACAAGACCATGACGATGAAGATCAAGAATTTTGGCAAAATCGGAGTGTGCAAATCGTTGATGCCATAATTTGCAATCTGCATCTCTAGGGGCAATAACAACATTTGCAATTGTATCATTCAATGATAGCTCAAATAGATTACCATGTCGAGGAGCCACTGCTATAGTATACCCGTCTTTCTCTATACGACATTGATTATGATCAAAGCCAACAAACAAACCAAGATCAACTAGATGAGCAACAAAAAGAAGATTTCTTTGCAAATCTGGAACATGAAGAACTCCTCTTAATATTCTAGTGGATGAAACAGTCCCCAGATATAAATCACCCACTCCTTTGACTTGACAAGTCGTATCATCCGCAAGGTAAACAAACTTCTTGGCACGAAGAGAATGATAATTGTGAAGCCACTGCGATTGGTATGTCATGTTTCCAGTGGCACTTGAATCAACGATGAATAGAGAACCATCATGAACATGAAGTACCTTTTCTGGAGAGATATCATGATGGACAAAATTGAGCTCTTGATGAGTATGATCATCATCAGTTGTAGTTTGTTGAACAATATAAGCTCGAGAACGTTCTTCATCATAACTGTGTTTATAACAACGACGAGATGGATGATCTGTATGTGCACAATAATCACAAGGAGGAAAACTTTTGGACAAGCGAGGTTGCTTTGTAGTAACTCCATGCTCCTCATCATATTGACGTGCCCAGCAATAAGAAGCCACATGGCCTTTCTTATCACAATAAGAACAATGTTTGTTAGGATAAGCAAGACGAGAAGATTTACTACCAGGGCGTCCACCCTGCTGAAAACATGAAGCGGGACGCTTGCGAGCAACAAAAGTAGTATCAAAATCCCTTTGTTCGCGAGTGACCAAAACAACATCAGATTTTTCCAAATGATGCTCATGACATTGAGAATATTCAATAAGAGATATACATGCTTTGTCAAAGTGGATATCATCCTTATTAGACAAAATAGTGATGATATTGTTATATAAAGGATCTTTGATGTATGAAGAAGTTGAGTAACAATCTGATTTTTAGCAACAGGAGTGCCGGTAGCACCAAGCTGATTGATAATGTCTTTAAAAGCCTCGATATGAGAGTGCATAGAAGTACCAACCTGATATTGAAGATTCTTCAAACAAGTTTGGAGATGTAAAATTTCGGTGACCGATTTCTTCTCAAACGTTGAGATAAGATACTCCCAAACAACATGAGAGGTTTCCAGATGAAAGACATCCAACATAAGTGACTCAGGAGGTGCAGACAATATGTAACCGCTTTGTCACAACGAATCCAATCAGTATGATCAATTTTCCATTGTTCAAATAATGGACCATCAGTAATCACAGAATTGTTATTCATCACATCAATAGGTTGAACTAGGCAAGAGAGGTCTCCCAAAACAATATCAAATAATTCGTCACCTTCAAGAATTAGCATCATCTTTGCTTTCCACCCAGGAAAGCCTTGTCCTTGGAAGAAGGGAACTGAACGTTGGCCAGACGGATATCCGTTAACAATTATGCAATTGGCCATGCTTGTATGTTGAGAGAAAACAAATAAGATGAGATCGTAGAATCTGCAAACCATGATCAAGACGAGCGTAGTTGAGACACATGACAATCAAAATAGGGAGATGCACGTAAGAACGATGAAAAGTATTGAGTGACTAAAACGAAAGCCCAAAATAGAGAGGCGTAACGTGCAAGACGAGATGACACATATAAGAAAAGTGCTATTTCGGTCGAGCAAAGAACGTGAACAATAATAAAACATCGCTAAAAATAGCAAGATGTTTGCTTGTCGTAACCAACATCATTAACGAAGACGAGAGATTAACAAACTGTAATTGGGGATTAACAAACTGTAATTAGAATTACAGTTTTAAATAAAGAATCGCAGATTCGAGCAGAATTGATGTCTTGAATCTTGAAATGTCATAACTTTTGATCCAGAACTCCGATTGATAAGCGGTTTTGACAAGATTCGAGAGCACGACGAGAGCTACGCGGTTTTGTTTTTAAAGAAAAAATTAACTAATACTTCTAATTTGAATAAGTTCATGTATCAAATCATCACTTGTGCAAAGAATTCAATCAAGTATAAACAATGAAACAACTTATCTTCCTTGTTGTTGCTATGCATCCATAGCTTTGATACCATGTTGAGAGAGAGAGAGAGTACGAGAGAGATACACAAGACATGCTCCCAAAGAATGATTCATATTGATATAGAGTTAGTATATATAGGTGAGACCCAAGTCAAGTGAGAGATGATATATATAGTTGTAACAATATATATATAAAGAGAGAGAGAGAGAGAGAACTGATCAATACACTCACATGTCTGATTTGTTGTGCACTTAACCTAGCCATGCATAAACTTATAGATCAAAGCTTAATCGGTGATTCAAGGGAGTACCCTCACTTTTTAGGGTAGTCCCTTGATTCTCATTATTCTTGAGGAATATACATCACAATCAATACAATCAAAGCAGAAGCAAGTCATGCATGCCAATTCATAGCATGAGTAGATTAATGTAAATCAGTTGGCTTGTGCATGTGCAAGCTATTCCAATCATGTCAAGGTGCACTTATAGCTCACATATAATTTTAGATAAGGTGAACCACATGTAGCCAATGTGCACATGTCCTCTTTTCATCATCTTTATTTAGCCAATGTGTCCACTTGTTGGTGACTAAAATAGATCACTGTAAGGATACTTTGCAATACCAACAAGCCAACTACAAATCTCTTATCTATGAAATGTATAAGTAAATTAACTTGGTTAATTTGATGAGGTGAAGTTTTCCTTCCATGGACAATGTGGTTGGCTATCTACTTCAAGGTTATGAGAACTTGCACAAGTCGATGGAGCATCCTATAAATGACGATACTCTAATTACTATATCAAGTCACTTCATGTACATATCTTTGATTGATTGATGGATTGATAATATGCATTTCTCTATCTCTTTCATATACACCTTCATTGCATTATCTCTCTCTAGCTAAAAACCATTCGTGCTTTATCCACCTATTGATACTTGCATGCAATTGCAAGTGGGATAGTCTAGTAAGTCACCACATATGTGCCAATTGACTTGCCAATGTGTTATCTCTTATCCTCAAGCTTTGTTATATATATCATCATATATGTCAATTGATTTGCTAATGTACCATCTCTTATCTCAAGATTTTCTATATATTTCACCAGTATTCTCAATCAAAAACATCATATCAAGAATATCTTGCATTAATCAAGCAGATTGGCCAACCCTACATAAATGAAATTGTATGAATAGCAATGTAGATCAAGATCTTAGCTTAAATCAATGACACCTTTTTGCACAATATAGACTGTTAGAGTTTAACTACAATATATAATGCCTACAAATAAAAAAGAGGCTTGATTTGTTGGACCACTATGCACATACCATCTATATATGTCATATTCCCTAAATGCATGCATTGATACTTAAAACATGGAGGCAAACATTTTGATATTGAAAGACTAGGAAATTCATATCATGTTGATCCAAAAACAACCAAAAGCTAGCATCTAGTCAGTTTAATTGTTCCTGCGCGTCCGTCAGCGCATGTAATATGTCTTATCTACATATATACATGCGCAATTACACGCGCTTACAGACACGTTATGCAAATATAAAAAAGATTTAAAAAATTTTATGGCTTTCTTTTCAAACCTGTGCTTTCCTGCATTTTTTGCGCGTTTTCTACAATTCGAGCTCGATATCACTACTCATGTCTGTCTATCACTTCATGAAGACAATGAGGCAAGGAAATAAGAGTAAAAAGAGGACAGGAGGAAAGAAGAGCCAAAGAGTAAAGAACAAGAGCCAAATAGCAAGGAAGAGAAGAAGATTCAACAAACTTACCAAGGGAAGGGAGAAGGAGGACAAGGAGCTTGCAACCTAGCCGCCACCTGTCAGAACAAGCAAAGAAGGTGAGTTCTTCTTCTCTCTCTCAATCTTATTTGCTTTCTCTGTATGTTTTCCTCTCTCTCTCTCTTTACATGCTATAGTCTGTCATCTATGGAGGTTTTTTTGCACGTTTTTTAACCAAGTTTGAAAAGAAATAGTCTGACTGTGCACATCTGTCAGCGCGTCCAGATGACAGTATAGACGCAGATGTAGACCGAAAATAGACGTGCTGATAGACGCATACAGAGATACAGATATAGATGCAGCATGTAATATGTTTTATCTGCACAGGGTATTATGATTTTTCTTGTGTAGATGTGGAATCGTAGATCCTCCAGCATTGATCCTGAGTTGGAATGCATGAACAACACCTTAGCGGAGTTTTCTAGAGGTGTTAGTAGCTTTTTTGGAGGTTTTCCAAACAAGGAGCAATTCATGGGGGAGATGACCAATTATCTTGGTCTCCCTCCCATTGCAGAGGAGGTTTTCAGTGTGATGTCTGGGACACCTATCACATCTTTGCCTAGCAGTGTCGCACAAACACCAAACCTTAGCACACCTCAACTAACAGGTACTCCACACACTATGCATACACATGGATCAGGTGATGCACAGGGATCAGCTGAGGTACATGGAACGGCTGAAGCACATGCATCTGCTGAAGCACGTGCATCGAGTGAGGTAGAGAGTAGTGCCCGTCGAGGGAGGAGGGAGAGTCGTGCGGGAAGACAAGGAGGTCGAGGGCTTTGTGGGGGTTGCCTAGGAGGTGGCTCTCGATCACCTTCACCGGGAAATGAGAGAGGTGAGCCTCCACAAATGTACTACTCTGTCTCACTAATGTTGGTGGTATCTTGCATAACTTTGAGGGGAGGAAAGTAATAGCCTACTTGAGGAGTGTCGTGCATGCCACATATAAAGATTGCATGATTCCCTTCAAGCACCAAAAAAATGATTTGTGGCAAGAGGTGATGCGAGCAGTACATAGAAGGTACCCTAATCCCGAGAATTCACGATTCTCAGATGATTGGGGACGGTCAAAGGTGAGAGACGCGCTTCATAACAAGAGGTCTCACCTTATGACGCGCGCCAAGGAGTCACTATGGAGACAAGAGTAGGGGCACCCTGGATATGGCCAACCACCCAATTGCCACTGCAGGGAGTGGAAAGAGGCCAAGAAGAGAGCAATGAAGAAAATGACAAGTCGCCAGCACGCAGAGGCGCGACGTATCCAGATGGCAACCATGGGATCGTCGCATTATGGATCAGGTAGTAGGGAGTCATGGGAGGCTGAGTTTGTAAGTATTATTTGATTTTTTAAAATTAAATTTTGTAATTTGTTTCACTTCATTATGTAGTGTGTTCTAATACGTTGTATGTTTAAATTGTTTTGTAGTATCATATCGTTGGTAGGATGCCTACTCCTAGAGAGGTAGGCTACCATCGAGGTCATAACCGGGCATCCACTTGACAACATTTCTACGAGGAGGGACTTATCATAGAGGAGCAATATAATCGTGCCATGAGGATTCCACCACCAGAAGAGGTATGTTTTATTTTTTACATGAAAAGTATAGGTAACTCTAATTTATTGCTTGTAATGGTATTTATATACCTTAATCCTTTGTGTAGGCAAACCTTGATGCAGTTGAGGATAGCGAAGGGGGGACTAGCAATAGCGGTGGCGGTAATGGCAGCGGCACAGGCAACGGTGGTGGTAGCGATGATGATGCCTCTTCTGAGGAGATATAGAGGAGCCCCATGCATGCATGCCTCCCCTTGGCTTGTAATTTTCACTTTTAATATATATTACTTTCAGCTAGTGCTTGCAACCATGACCATGCTTGAGGTCACAAGCACTAGAACTCATCATGTAAAAACGTTTCATCTATATATATGAAAATTCGTGTTCTACATACATTGTTTTGTTTTCAGTACAAAAATCTTCGAAATAATCTTTCTCTGTTTTCCCTAAGCATACAATTTGATGTTGATGGGGGGAAAAAACCAGAGAGCATGTGGCTTGCAAAGCCACATGCTCTCTGGTTTTTTTTTCATACATCTGTTTTGTGCGTCTATCAGCGCGTATAAATTTCAAGATTAATACGCGTCTATTCTCGTCAAAAACTTGCAGAGTAAACGCTTTTTTAGACGCGTAGATACACGTGTGTATAAACGCACAATATGAATATATCCACTTTTTTATAAATATGATTATATATTTACATAGCGCATCAATACGAGCGTCTATATGCGCATCTAAATGGACATGTAACTCTGACCATAAGCGCGCTTTTAGACGCAAAATTGTAGACGCAGTAGTAGACCTGGTAATAAACACGCCCGACATTTTTTATCACAGTTCAAATATTGTGTCTACAAGCACGTCTATGGAGCCTTTTTGTTGTAGTGACTATTCCATTTCGATCATTTGTCTTGTATGAAATTCATTGTCCCCCATACCAAGGCCATAGAGGAATTATTTCTACTTTGCGTACAATGATTGAAGATTTTTATTGGCCACATATGGAATCTGATGTATCTAACTTTGAATTTTAATGTTTAATTTGCCAAAGAGTTAAACGACACCATGGTAACTACATCTCAAGCTGCTCAATTGTTTTTGAAAACTATTTTCACTAATCATGGTTTGCCAAAAGTTATTATTTCTGATCGTGATTCTAGATTCTCCAATAATTTTTGGATTACTTTGTTTGCTAATTTAGGAACAAAGATTGATTTTTTATCTGCATTTCATGCTGAAACACATGGGCAAATAGAAACTACTAATAGTACCATTTTATATCTTTTGCATGTATACACAATTTTAAAACCACAAACATGGGATACACATTTACATTTACTTCAATTTGCATACAATAACACACTACATACAGCTACACAGAAAGCACAATTTGAAATTATTTATGGATATAGATTTTCTACACCTGTTACATCATTATCAAACAAAGTTTAAACTGTTGATGATATTGCTAACATGCATATTACTATTTTTGCTAAAGTTAAAGATATGATTGCGAAAGCCCAGCAATCATACACAAAACAAGCTAACAAGAAAAGAAAAGCTATGAGTTTCAAAGTTGATGATTATGTTTGGTTACGAATTGAAAATAGAAGGTTACAAAGTGTTGACAAACGCCCTGTTGTAAAGTTAGCTCCTCAATTTTATGGACCTTTCAAGATCATTCACAAAATCAATGACAATGCATTTAAACTAGAATTACCACAACATTGGAAAATCCACAACACTTTTCATATCAGTTTGTTACAACCTTTTAGAGGCCAATTACCTGTACATCCTGTCTATGAAAACCCTTCTTTGCTAGAAGAAGAAACTGAAATCCTTGAACCTGAAACTATTCTAGATACTAACTTTATGACCACTAGAATTGGCCATATATATTCTAGATATTTGGTTAAGTTTAAAAATCATCATGTTGAAGAGGCCTAATGGATGCACGCTCGAGACCTAAGTGCTTACCCCTCACTGTTGGCTCCACATTGAGCTAATAGCAATTTAGGACAATTGCTATCCCACCCCAGGGGTATGATGCCAAGAGGCATATTCCACGGTGGATTCCTTGAGATTTTGCGGTGGATTTCATAAAATTATTTTGTTTTCAGGGCTCATACACAAGGTGGATTCCTTGTGCGAAAAGTCAATGGGGACGCCTATCCTTTTCTATTATCTTGTTAATTTAATGTGCAAGTGGGTGATTCCATAGTGGGTGATTGCATAAAATACATATTTAAATTAATGGACGCTTATGAGTTTAGAGTGTGCACTCGTAATAAATTACGGTTAGGATTGAGTTCTAGCCAATTTATTTATTTTGTAGTTGAAGACTGCTAGGTATTCACTTTTATCGGTTTAATTTTATTATTTTTTAACAATTGTGAATGTTTCAGTTGATGTACAGAGCAGGCAGCGGTAGCGTTGGGAAGCACTGAGCAATAGCATGTATTTAAGTTATTTAGAAGAAATTATCATTTTGATGAATGCACATTTTAGGCATGACATCAATATTTTTTTAAACGCACTTATTTATTAAAGTGCCTGATATTTATTTATTATTTTACATGTGTATGGACACACGATTTAAATATTTGTTATTGGACATTGTATTTGAGCACAACCCGACTCTTTATGGATGCCCAATCGATTTAATTCTTTAGTTGGACAAAAGCAAACACAAAAGCTAAAGCGTGCTAATTGTAAATTGGGCTATTTTTTGAGCTTGGAGATGGATAATATATCAAATACATGCTTTGTGGAGCGCTCACACAAGGCATGGGGGAAGATTATACCCAATTAGTCTTTTGCTTCATGTCATGCAAGTCTTCTCTCTTGTTTTTTGTGCAAAAGTAGAGTTCTTTTGTTCTTGGGGACCTTCCGGCGCTCGCTACGTATGCAAACAACATCCAATCTGTGCACTAGTAACACCAATCGTGCATCATCATGGGACTTAAGTATCATGTTTCCAGGTGGTAATATATGATACTTTAAAAACCTTTAAAAAATCAGAAGATTCTTTCAAGAGCATAAGAAGTTTTTTTATTTTATAATAGATTCAAAAAAATCAATAGAGCGTAGAATGTACCTAAACAACTCCATTACACTCACACCGCTCCACGCATACTTTTCTTGCACACTTAGGAGCACAAGCATTGTCTTCAAGAAATATACTTGGCACCCATCATATAATGATATGGGTGCTTCTTTTCTCCAAGATTGAAGAAAGGTCCCAAAGGCCCATTAACACTATATTAGGGAATTTGGAAATTTCCATGCACTTTGGAAACCCCCAATACCTTTATTATTTGACCACATGGTAAAACCTTGTTGTTTTACTTAAAGGTGGAGTCTACCCTAAATGCTATATAAGCTGCCTTATCAAATTCCACTTTCAAATATGGATCAAGATTTAGACACATGGTGAAATATTTATCACTTATTTGAAATTAGGACTTGGAAATTTTCCAAATTCTCTAATATATTGGTCATTGTCACATCTGGTATCGAGGGTGCAGTCTGCAACATTCCCTCTAATTGTTAGTGTATGGGCTCAGGCACTCCATCAATCACATACTCATGAACTCTTCTAATGGGCTGTAATAATTACTACAAGATACAGGCCTCATACTGACGTTTAAACTAACGAAAAATATTCACCATAAAAATTGCCCCCATCATCGCTAAACACGTCGGTATTAGTGTCTCCATAGAAGAGTCGCCATTGGCATCGCTATCTATGTTGTTATTGGCGTCACATTTGCAATGCCAATAATGACACAGATAGTGACACTAATAGCGATGGTTTGCAATGCAAATTTGTGACGGCATTAACGATGCAAGTAGCGATCGTTTGCAACACCAATAGCGATGTATACAACAAATTTGTGACATTAATAGCGACCGTTATAGAGAAAAAAAATTATGGCTAGCACTATGTATTGTATTTACATTCTACAAATGGGTTACATGTAAATGTACAATGGTAGTCAAAATAAAGAAAAAATTTACTTGAATCCACAAGATTGATACATAAAATAAATACAATATCACTTAATGAAAGTGCTCATGGGATCATGGCAAGATACAAAGGATGATAATAACATAGTAGTGCATAGAAAAGGCCTACAAAAATCACAAGACCAAAAAAGAAAAGGATGTGTGCTCCACGAATCCAAGTGCAAGCTATAGATCCTTGCCATCCGAAATCTTGTCACGACACAAAGGAGCATCGAATGGACTTTGCAAAAAAAGAAACAATTACACATCAGTCCACCATACAATAATGCATTTTATTTAAAAATAGTAACTACAAACACGAAAGATGAGTGACTTAGTGGGCCATCATGTGCATACAATCTATCAATCAATGTGGTGACACCATGTCTCTTTGCATATGGAGTCTCTAGACCGGTGAAATCGCAGTTTGTAACAGAGTGCTACAAAGAATATAAAATACAACTATTAGAAACACAATTATCAATGCAAGCAATATTGCAAAAAAATAAGTGAGAAGAATAGTAAAAAAACTTAGAAAGTTCTCCAGATAAGTCATATGGCCGCTATGAGACGGATCTAGGATTCTCGTCTCGCGATTCAATTGCCAAAAGGCACTAGGCCTCTGTTTACCCAAGATCGCAAGCAAAAAGGAACCAAACACAAAGAACTGAAAACAATTTCAACCACAAAAGTTGTTTATCCAAATTCGAATTCGTCCAGCTACTCAATGCTTGGAACAAATTCTAAACACAATTCAAATATGTGCTCTCAGTCCATGATGCTCACTCCAACTCTTTAACTTTAGTGCATATATCATGGAAGTCCACTATAGTTAGAGGATTATAGTGCTTCAACTTGAAACGATGAATCAACTCATAATAGGCACTCAGAACCAGTATAGTTGTCAATATAATCAGAATTGATGTGTATTGGAGGTATAACTCTATTCCAAATCCAAAATGCTGAAGGCCCTCAACAATACCAAGACTTCAGAGAGCGCTTTCATGTTAACATGAAGAATGGTCAGTAAGGCTCTTCTCGTTGAGGAGATCATAGATTGCCCTTCTTTAGTGTCGCACCTACATTGTTGAAACCAGGTTGAAAATTCATGCTGTCCAATTTCAAATTTGTACACCATCCGCAGGTCTCTCTTGATGAGGAACACCAGACGTTGATACCTTTTTGTAGTGTCTTCTTGGATTTCCTCTTTTAATATCTGTTTCTACCAAACAATAACCTAGCCATTCACTAGTATCTTGCTTGCAAAATTGCCTCACTACTGCAATTACAAAGCAACAAATAAAAGTGCTTCATTATCTAATCATCATGCAGAAAACCTAGCAAGGAGAGGCCATGTTATACTCCTACGCCACCTCTAACACACTTTTTGCTGTTGTTAATCATGCAACTAATTTTACTCGCTATTGAAACCAAGGCTAGTCAAACAACATTGAAGACCACAACTTAGAACTTGGAAAGAAGCCACTCAGCTTTAAGTGAAACCCAGTTTAGATCAGCTTCAAAACACTTGTGGAAGGAGCACAAATAGATCCCAAAGTTTTATGGTCTTGTCATGAGCTGCACTGACAACTCTTTTACTTGAATGTTTGTTTATGTTCACTGCACAAACTTTCTTAGTGTGACCAATTAGTAAATGTCAGATTCTTCCAAAACGGATGTCCCATAAATAGAGCTTGCATGATCATTGCTAGCTTCAAGGACAACCTTGTTGTCAATAGAAAAAAGCAATATCAAGCACATCACCTAAATAGCCAAGATATCACAGTTATGTTCAAAAAGCACCACACCACATTCCCCTTCATGGCCTTGTAAAGTGTATCTCATTTCCAAACTATAGACTTAGATCCATCTTAAACTTGTTGATGACTTTGTGGGGGAGTAGGGATGTGCGTGCTACCAAGGCTTTTGGTCATAGATCCAAAATAGAAGAGCAAGTGAAAGAAAATGAAATGTCCCTGTTTTTGGTGAGCAAGACTAAGTCTTTCTTTCTTCCTTCTTCCATCACCAGCCAAAGCAAAGAGCACTCTTATCATCCTCGTCATGAAATCTAAGGTCTGCTAATTTAGCTTTCTGCTCCAATTTTGTCATTCTTATTTGCGAGCCCATTTGTGACACGAGAGCATAAAGAGACATCATAACAAAACCACATGTGACCTATATAATTGACCTATGCCATGTATACAAGATCTTATTAGAGTCCAAGCATGTGAAAAACAAGGCTTCGGATGCACACACACCATCCTCGATTTTTTTCTAATCTCCCTCTCTCTTCGATCAATTAATCCTCCCCAAAACAAACAAGCTTGCTCCCTCCCAATTAAGATTAGCTAGCCAGGTGATATTGTGATGCAGTCACCATGGAAGTTACACAACTAGAATCTGTTCCGATTGCTCGTTGTTACGTTCATCATTATCACTAGGATAAAATGTTGTCATTCTTTAATGCTTAGCAACCTTTGTTGAGTACATCACTTCATGGCATGTGCTGGTGATGACTGCAGATCTCCGCATCAAGAGTTTAGGATCATGACCCTCTTGTAAAAAGGGCTCACTGATTACCTGCAGATTAGTCAAATTGCCCTCCTTTTGAAGATCAATGCCACCTCCTAAACTTCTTTGTCCATAAAAGCCAAGAAACGAATTTTGTCCAGTCCATCAGATGCATTCAAAATAAGCTCACGAAGAAAAATATATTTGTTGTTGTATAGAGAATTAATGATAATTTCCATTAGGCACGATAGTTCAGCCTGGAATTCAAACTTCTTCACCTTGGATCTGGAGCTCTTGGTGGATATGGATTCAAACTCGCTTTTTGCAACTTCAGCATCTGTCCTTCTGCTCACTGATTAACCAATACGTCATGTGCCTAGTTCGCACCGGTCAGGTAAATGATCCCAGAAAATCTCTAATGGTGGTGGATTCCAAGAATGCAGATGCTGACGTTGATTAAGACGATGAAGATGCTACTGCCAAGCTTGACTAGGCTACAGTTATTGCTGCAACAATGAGCCTGCAAGTTTTATGTCCAGAAGGCTTTCTCTCCCCATTCTACATTCTCAATCCAATCATTATGTACAGAGGATTGCAATCCCTCCTTATTGTGTTCCCCAGTCCTCATATGAATCCCGTGTGGTATCGCCTCTTGGCCAGCTATTCCCGCAAGGAAAATCTTGTGTCAAGACATGACGACATATTTTTCCCAAAAAGCTCCTTCGATCATGTTCGTTCATCCTACTGGTGATGGGTGGAAACACAACCCCACGATCAATATGTACCCCCTCCTTTTTTGTGCGTATGCTTTCCAAAAAGGAGAGTCAACCCTGAATAGCGCTCGGTTGTCGCATAATATCCAAAATGTCAAAGCTTCCCAAAAAGATCAAAGCTTTTCCAAAAAGATCAAAGCCTTTCCAAGATCTAACTCCAGTAAGACAAAAATAGACTCACAATTCAAGACGAAGAATTCAGTTTTTCTCCATGATTACTGCAGGAATGTTCAGCTCATTTGGGAGCTACCACATCAGTGGCACTCTTGAGCTCCATTTCATGATTACAATCACAATCCTTGTTTGGGCTATCAATTTGACCAAACCCCACTTTCTACAAGCACCCAACATAGTGAGCCATACTCTAAGATCAGCAAAAAAAAGGATATCCTTGATCATTGCCAACACCTTGCTTGGATGTTTTCTTGGATGTCATGCATGGGCAAAGAGATCCTCCATGCAAGTATAGTGCTCTAAAGTTGCATAAACACCATAGTTTAACCTCATACTCTCTAAGTACATCTACCCTTTATCCAATAGACCTGTATGACCACATGCATTGAGTACAATGGTAAATGTAATCATATCTGGCTTCAAACCTTTTCGACTCATTTTGTTAAACACCTGGAAAACATGTTCAACTTTTCCAAGTAGGGCATACCTTGTCATTAGGACATTCCATGATACAACATTCCAAACTAGACATTCATCAAACACTTGCTGAGCTTTTGAAGTAGCCCACATTTGGAGTACACATCTACCAACGTTGTGCCAACAACAATATGTTTACTCATCAGACCTCCTCTAATGATCTCAGCATGTATTTCTTTGCCCTTGTCTAAAGTTCCTAGGGTGCCACAAATTTTCAAGATGCAAGTAAAGGTTATAGAATTAGGAGAAGGCCCCTCTAATTGCAACTGCTGATAACAATTCAGCACCAGCTCCTCAAGCCCCTGCCCTACATAATGCAAAATCAGTGCATTCCATATACAGATGTATCTTGAAGTGGCAAAGTGCCAAACGCCTTCGTTGCCTCTTCTAGCAAGCCACATGTCGTATACATAATAACTAGTCCCTTGTGTAAGTGAGGCTCTTTTTCCATTTCTTTTTTCACTATTTCAAAGTGTGTGAATTCATCTAATTCAGAAGCTCCCATTGTACTGCAAGCTTTTAAGATGAAAGCATACATAAGTGCATCCACAATGACATATTGGAGCTGCATTTCTTTGAAAACCATGAGCACCTCATCATCAAGACCATGTTTAGCATATCATGTCTAATTACAAGCTTCCCACATAAAGCTTTCTATCAACTCCTTTGTTGGTTATTTCAGTATGTAAAAGATGGCCTGTCTCTAAATCTTTTGTAACACCAACAACTTTTAAGCACAAAAGAAAAGTGACAGAATCAGGAGACTTCAAAGTGACTTCACAGTGGTGAATGCGCAGCGTCACGACATCCGCCCCCTCCAAACTTGCACATCCTCCCGATGGGCCAACTTGTCTACCACTTGCAGCATTGTTCCCACAAAGATCATATGGGTAATCATCTAGGTAATATGACAAGTAGGTATGTTGACTTAGGTTATCACAGCATCCTCTTGAATCTATGGACAAATCAAAGTAGGTATGTTTCCATATATCATCACAACATCTAGATCTTCTTTGACTGGTTAATCATTAGACAATAACATTGTTGGAGGGGTTTTTGTCGAAAAGTCGAATCCACCGAGGATCAGAAGTAGAAGGAAGTAGAGATAGGAGATGGAAGAGAAGATAGAGAATACCCAAGTGGTAAACACTACAAAAACAAATCACAATTAATTGAATCAATATGCATTCACAGAACCAAGAATCTTCGCACTACTCAAAAGCAATCTCCAGGCATTAGATCTCCTGGAGCTTCTTCGTAGAACAAAACGTGCATAAAATTTACAGCTCCTTCTCTGCTGCTCGAAACCCAAATTTGATGGCTCCATTGGCTTCAAAAGGGGGGTAAAACCCTAGGACACTTGATCACGGTGTCGTAGTGCTACGTATCCGAGGTGTGGAATCCACCAAAAATTTTGTGTGTGTGACATTTGTTATTTTGTGCATACTTAGACGTTGTGCTTTGCTCTGCCTAAACGTTTTGCCTTCAGTTGGTTCCAGTTTAATTTCACAGAAGAGATGCTGTTTGGGAGTGAATATGGTATTTGTTACAAATAATTTAGAAGGAGAATGGGCTCTAGATCTGCAATGAGTATGGTTTTTCTGAGCTTCTCGAGTTGTTTGCTTATGCTAAAGATACAAATGGTATCAACAAGGGAGTTCAAGAAGACCATGGAATTTTTAGTAGAGTTTCTAATTTGGAAACCTTAAGGAACTTAGGAGCATTAAAGCATAATAATCTGGCCTTGTCTACACCGATATACAACCGGCTTCTTGGAATTTTTGCAAACTTGCCTGTGGGGTGCCAATGTCTATGACATTTCAGAAGTATCATCTAGATCATCACAGGTGTCAAGGGGTGGAAGGACTGGATATGGACATACCTAGCCATTTGGAAGGAAGGCTTATTACAAACACATTCTTGAAAGATTGTTGGGTCTTGTTTCAGCTCTTCTTCTATGCCCTTAAGCCATTGTTTCTGAACCCCAAAAACCTAGGATTATGGGAGTTCAGCAATGCTGTGGTACAGGTGGCCCTTGATGTTGCTCTGATTTACACATGGGATTGGAGACCTTTTGTGTACCTTCTATTGTCTAGCTTTGTAGGTGGCGGCTTACATCCTATTGCTGGCCATTTCATATCTGAGCACTATGTTTTCCAAGAAGGACAAGAGACATACTCCTACTATGGGCCTCTGAATTTACTAGCATGGAGTGTGGGTTATCACAATGAGCACCATGATTTTCCTCGAATTCCTGGGAGTAGGCTATAGAAGGTCAAGGAGATGAAATCCTTGTTATAGCTGAAGATGATGATACATATGCACCTGCTCCTTTGCCACAGAGAGCTTGAAGAGTATTGTAGGCAAGCAGGAGAATTTTTGGAGGGGAAGGAGCAAATTAGCTTGCTATTTTGGGAAAAAGCAGAAAGAAAGGGGACTTTGGAGAGCTTCGAATAAAGAAAAATACGAGGCAACAGAAATAGTGGAAAGGATGAAGCCAATGACATCTGTGAAACACACAAGAGAAGAGGGATCGAACCAAAGAAAAAAGCAGGAGAGAACGGTATGTGGTATGCGAAAAAAAGACACCAGGAGAAAAACAAGCTTAAGGAGGGAGAAGTACGGCATTTCGGAGCATGTTCATGTTACCAAGAAAAAGGACAACTCAGCAGATGCAGATCAGAAGGAAGGGAAGAGGGAGGAAGGTGGTTCTGGTGACAGTAAGGCACGGATAAAGAAGGCTGCATGTCCTTAATAAAGATACAAGAACAGAGAGTATGGAAAGGTCCTGAAAGGAAAATCACAGGCTGTAGTATTACTACCGATCAACTTGGAAGATGCTACTTGAAGCGAAACATAATTTCAAAGAGCTGAAGAGTAAGGCGATGTTCAGCTTGTGAGGGTGAATCAAGACACACGGCTGAATTATAGAGTTCTAGACTTGCGAACCCCTGCTAATCAGGGAACATTTCGAAGTCAATCCCATGTGGGCATGGGCGTGCAAATGTGTGAAATTTTGTTTGGGAATTCAAGATGGTTCAGTGGCTCATAAAAGCTGTATATATCTAGGTAGAATTGAAGGGAACGCTTACTCTATGCTCACACAATCCGACATTGAAGATGTCCAAGAACACTGTGGTCGCTTATAATAGTCTCTCAGCGGGAAATTCACTACAAGGAAAGAGAGGTATAGCGACACCGGGTAGCGACGCAGGAATAGCGGCGTCACTTTTTTGTCTCTATTTGCATCGCATTTGCGATGCAAATAATGACGCCCCACAGGGAACAAGGAAAAAAAATAGGGCCGAAACCCGAGCACGTTTCATTTCGTACATTTTCGTAAGACATTTCGAGAGGGAGAGTGAGAGAGAGAGCGACTGTTTTGCATAGCGGGTGAGAGAGGGAGAGGAAGAAGGCTTGCCGCCGCCGCCAATGCCGCCATTTGCAAAGGAGAGGAGGAGCCTTTGTCACGAAGAGGAGCCATCAAACCCTTGCCATATCTTTATGGTGAGTCCATTCTCTCTTTCTTTTGCTTGTTTAGGGTTTAATTCTCTCCTTCTTTTGCTTGTTTAGGAGAGGAAATGAGAGAGAAAGAGAGGGAGAGGGAGAGGGAGGGAGAGAGAGAAAGAGAGAGAGGGAGAGGGAGGAGGGAGGAAATGAGAGAGGGAGAGAAAGAGAAAGAGAGGGAGAGGGAGAGGGAGAGGGAGAGGGATGGGGAGGAAATGAGAGAGGGAGAGGGATGGAGAGTGCATTCTCTCTCTCTTTTACTTTTCCTTATATGATTTGTGTATATATATTGAGAGAGGGAGAGGAAATGAGAGAGAAAGAGAGGGAGAGGGAGAGGGAGTAAATGGGAGAGGGAGGGGGAGGGAGTGAGAGGGAGAGAAAGAGAGGGAGGGGGAGAGGGAGAGGGAGGGCGAGAGAGAGAAAGAGAGGGAGAGAGAGAGGGAAGAAATGGAAGAGTGAGGGGGATAAAATAAGAGAACAAGAGGGAGGGAGAGTGTATTCTCTCTCTTTTTTGTTTATTTTTTGTATAATTTGTATGTAATGAGAGAGGGAGAAGAAATGAGGGATACGAAGACGGAGACGGAGAGGGAGAGGGAGATTAAAGATAGGGAGGGGGAGGAAATGAGAGAGGGAGAGGGAGGAAGAGAGAGAGGAAATGAGAGAGGGAGAGAGAGAGGGAGGGAGAGAGGGGGGGAGACGAAAACATAATAGAGAAATAAGAGAGGGAGAGGGAAGGAGAAGAAATGAGAGGAGAGGAAGAGAACAAAAGGAAATGAGAGAGAGAGAGGAGAGAGAAAAAAGAGAGAATGAGATGAGAGAGAAAAAGAGATAAGATGTTAAACATAATAGGCAAAGAGAAAAAGAGAGGGTGTGGGTGAGGGTGAGGGAGAGGGAGGGAGAGGAAATGAGAGAGGGAGTGGAAGAGAGAAAAGGAAATGAGATAGGGAGAGGAGAGAGAAAAAGAGAGAAAGATCATTAAACCTAATGGAAAAATAGAGAAAGAGAGAGTAAGGGTGAGGGAGGGAGAGAGAGGAAATGAG
Source organism: Lygodium microphyllum (assembly GCF_053477565.2). Lineage (NCBI taxonomy): Eukaryota > Viridiplantae > Streptophyta > Polypodiopsida > Schizaeales > Lygodiaceae > Lygodium > Lygodium microphyllum. The sequence continues at coordinate 91,314,662 of NC_141157.1, forward strand.
AGAGGGAGAGAAAGAAAGAAAGGGAAATGAGAGTGGGAGAGGAGAGAGAAAAAAATGAGAGACGGAGAGGAGAGAGAACAATAGAAAAAATTATTAAATCTAATAGAGAAAGAGAAAAAGAGAGGGTCAGGGTGAGGGAGGGATAGGAAATGAGAGAGGGAGAGAAAGAGAGAAAGGTAAATGAGAGAGGGAGAGGAGAGAGAAAAAAGTGAGAGAGAGAGAGAGGGAGAGAGAAAAAGAGAGAATATGAAGTATCCTAATAGGGAAAGAGAGAAAGAGAGGGTGAGGGCGAGCGTGAGGGAGGGAGAGGAAATGAGAGAGGGAGAGGAAGAGAGAAAAGGAAATGAGAGAGGGAGAGGAGAGAGAAAAAAAATTGAGAGAGAGGAGAGAGAAAAAGAGAGAAAGATCAATAAACCTAATGGAAAAAGAGAGAAAGAGAGGGTTAGGGTGAGGAAGGGAGAGGAAATGAGAGAGGGGGAGAAAGAGAGAAAGGGAAATGAGAGAGGGAGAGGAGAGAGAAAAAAATGAGATAGGGAGAGGAGAGAAAAAAAAATGAGATAGGGAGAGGAGAGAGAAAAAGAGAAAAAATCATTAAACCTAATAGAGAAAGAGAGAAAGAGGGGTGAGGGTGAGAGAGAGAGAGGAAATGAGAGAGGGAGAAAGAGAGAAAGGGAAATGAGAGTGAAAAGGAAATGAGATGGAGAGGAGAGTGAAAAAGAAATATGAGAGTGAGAGGAGAGAGAAAAAGAGATAAAAATCATTAAATTTGAATAGGGAAAGAGAGAAAGAGAGGGTACCCTAACACCTGCTACATAGTATCATAGTACTGGGTACTTGGCACTATGATACTAGAGTACTAGGTGCTAGATACTAAGATGCTATGATATTATATGCTAGGTACTGAGTACTAGGTACTAAATACTAGTGTTCTATGATACTATATGCTAGGTCATAGAAAAAGAGAGAGATGGAAGGAGAGGATAACAATCTAAGAAAAGAAAAGAATGATAACAAAAGCAAATTGTTTGTTGTAACGTAGGCAAAATGGAAAACGAAGAAGGTCCTTTTGTTCAACATCGCGAGGCGTATCTTAATTAGCGTGTCCCATGTCCTTGCTCTCAATGCAAGCTAGCAATTAGATGAAAACGCCGATTGTCTATAGAACACGTACGACTATTTGGCAAGTTTCAATCTGAGATCATTGATCAGGCGATTACGGATTTTCAGCAAACAATAATTTGAAGTTAATATCAATCATGCATTGTACTCGCAAGCTAATTGAATACCATATACAATAAGATTGGGTCTTGCTCTGGCAAATTTTCTATCCAGGGAGATGATGTCTCATCCCAAGGAGGAGTGCACCCTTTGCGGCCAATTAGAAGAGTACGTGGGCGTGCGATGGATGGAGTGCAGGAGCCAATCCACCACTTGCAAGGCCAATCTATACCGTCAATGCCAAAGGAGATAGGCAACCTTCTAGACCTACCTACAATCTTGGAGCATGAGATGGAGGCAATGATCAATGCATTGATTCCCATGGATGTCGAGACTTCTGATACGCTTAGAGAGGAAGCATCCATACCATTATATGATGGGTGCCAAGTATCTAGGCTGAAGACACTGCTTGCACTCTTAAGTGTGCAAGCAAAATACGAGTGGAACGATACGAGTGTGACTGAGTTGTTCAGGTACCTTGTACATACGCTTCGTTGATTTTTCTTTCGTCACTATTATTACAAATATTTGTGCTTTTTCAAGGTGTTTATGATTTTTTCAGATTATTGAAATATCATATATTACCACTTGTAAATACCATGCCTGAGTCTCGTGATGATGCACGACATATTTTACGAAAGCTTGGCATGGACTACAATAACATCCATGTACGTATCAACGATTGCATACTGTTTCAAGGAGAATACAAGACTATGGAGACATGTCCAAAGTGTGGTGCTCACAGGTATTGACAAGACTTGCAAGGGCAAACCATCCCTCAAAAATTTCTTAGGCACTTTCCGCTTATCCCCTGCATAAACCACATGTTTCGTACGTCCATTATGGTGAGCTTGACAACGTGGCATGCGCAGAATAGGTCCATGGATGGAGTTCAACGAATATCAGCGGATTCACGCACATGGAGCCACATTGACTCTACCTTCCTAGGCTTTGCCCGAGAGCCAAGGAATCTTCGGCTCGGTCTTGCAATGGATAGTGTGAACCCATTCGGTCTGCGCTCAACTTCTTACAGAGTGTGGCCTATAGTCCTTGTCAACTACAATATCCCTCCATGACTTTCTACGAAGAAATGACATCTCATCCTCACCTTACTCGTCCCCGGCCACTACAAAGTTTGGATCCAACTTACTGTTGGTTCATGACTTACAGGTCAACTACTTGTTGGATCCCATGCATATTTTCAAGAATGTGGACAGCTTGCTATGGGATCACATCACAGGAAAGAGAGACACTATAGGGGCACGAATGGATTTGAAGGAGGTAGGTAAGATGGAGGCGCTTTGGCCGCAGTCGAGTGCTGATGGTCGCGTGCAGCTTCCTTGCGCTCCTTGGGTTTTGTCCACTAAAGAAGAGTACATTGTGAAGCAAGTAATCAAGTCTATCCGCACTCCGACGGGTATGATACGTTCTCTCATGTCTGCATTTTCTAAAGATGACCAATTATTAGGGCTAAAATCCCATGATTTGTATAAGATATGTCAGGTTTGTACTACGAATGGATTGTAATTGGCGTGCACGTTTTGCTATTTGGAGTGTAGCCATTATTCATAATGCTTTCTCATTTGTTGCAGTTTGTACTACGGATCGCGATCGCAGGATATCTTACTCCAGAAATACGCGGGGCCATTTACAAGTTGTCGACTTTGGTACAATGGATCTCATAGAAGGAGATTAAGACATCCTCTATTGAATCCGCGAGGCGGGGAGCAATGGAAACGGTCTATCTCTTTGAGAAATACCTACCCACTAGCATGCTCACAATACAAATCCACCTTCTTGTGCATCTTGTAGATGAAGTGGAGATTTCTGGACTTGTCCATATGCGATGGATGTTCTTCTTGGATCGCTTCATGAAAACCCTGAAAGGTTTTGTGTGACAATGAGCTCGGCCAGAAGGTAGCATGGCTGAAGGTTGGTTGGTGTCTGAGGCGCTAGTGCATATTTCACAATGGCTACCAATGGTGGATCCAGACAATGAAATGCTATGGTCACTGAAGGACGATGATAGACTGACTGGAGATGTGGTGGTTGGAAATGGGGTAGAAAAAAGAATAGATGCCTCAATGGAGGAGAAGGTGAATCGCTTTTGTATGTTGCACCATGCCTCTATGATGGAGACATGGCTCACCAAGTACCAGATCGCTAGGCAAGATTGAGAGGAAGCGCGAGTTGAATTCTGACATAGTACACATCATCGACCGATTCGATATCTTGAGGGCATGGAGGAGATGCCGCGGTTCATGTCAACGCAATGATTGCTTGGAGCTTTGACCACGGCGTCTCATGAAGGGACAGAGGTCTCAATGGAGGAGTGGGAATTCTCGAGGGGATGTAGTCCAAAGGTGATGAGGGATTTAGAATCTGTCATATCTAAATTTTATATGTGACATCTAATTTGAGTGTTTCAATGTAAAGTACAAAATATATAGTGCAATATGGTCGTGTAGACGGTATTTTCACGTGGAGCATATTGACAAAATGTGCTCCACAATGAACTGTGGTATCATGGCAAGGTTTGAGCAAGAGAGCCGGGATTGAGCAACAGATCCAAACATGGTTGTGGATGAGATGGAGTATTTTGGGAACTTGCAAAGTATTGTTACGGTGGATTACCGTAGCTTCTCCATGATACTATTTGATGTGCAGTGGTTCAAAGTGGTACTTGGAGGAGCTGGAGCAATAGTTCGATGAGGTCCATCTGGATTTCTCGAAATAGATTCCGAAAAATATGGACAGATTTGTGCAACACCTTTGTGTTGCCGGCCCATTGTGAACATATGCATGGACTCATTTGTTTGCTAATTGTATTACGACATGGTTTATGTCGCAATGGTTTAAACTCTCTTGTACATGTTTGTGAGCAGGTAATCTTCTATCCAAACCTCCGACAACCTCATGGTGGTATGTTATACCTTCAACTCCCCGAAGTGCGAGAGTGTATGATCAAAGTGATGTTTCGAGCATAGATGAAGATAATATACAAATAGAGGGGTCGATATTGAAAGGGGTGGAGGCTGTCGAAAGCTTGGAGCCAGTATTGGCTAAAAATGATGGAAATACAGGAGTCCAAGAATTCTTTGAGAACGAGGTGGACTCATTCTTTTGTGGTGACATGTCTATCAACCTTCCAGTGTATGTGGAGTTGTGTCAAGAGATTAACATGGGACCATAAGATACTTCATACTTGGAGCATCCACTTACTCAATTTGTTGACCAATCGCTTATAAGGATACATAAGATATGCATTTTAAGTGAAGATTTTTTTTAAATGATTTATATTACTGTGCTTTGCATGATTTTAATTGATTATTCTAACATCATTTTTTGTATGTGCAGGTGATATTTTCAGGATGAGTTGAGGGATGAGCAATGAGGAGTTATAGGACATCTTCGCATGCATGTCTCCAGACCAAATCGCTAGACTCAAAGATATGGCAATGTCTCGGTCTTCGTCAGGGCGCTCTGCTAGATCTACTTCAGCGCGATCGGATGCTTCGGCTTTGAGTAGACGAGCTTGACGCTCCAGACTTGGGCCAGAGGGAGGAAGTTCTTTGGGGTTAGGGGGATGCTACAGAGATACAGAGGTAGTGAGCCCACGATCGACACGGGATACAGATGCGACTCCTCACTCTCATGGCCCTTCCACGGAGCGTGGCTCAAGCTTAGGTGGATGCTGTGGAGGCACGAACACGGTGTCTCCATCTCATCGTTCAGCTGGAGCTGTGTCACCTCAGGAAATTGTCACACCTGTGGGGATGTCTACTCTAGTTACTCTGGCTTTTGCTCAGCTGTCAGCACCAAGTGGCACCCCTGTGGATGCCACTCCAAGAGATATTATCCCGGTCGGTACACCGAATGCACAGGGGTCTCCTAGATATGCCCAGGAGCATAGACGTAGATGGGAGAGGACCCATCTTAGGCAAACTCCAGGGGGATATGGATATCTAGTCGATGGTAGGTCAAGAGCCATCATCATGAATGATGAGGGGAGGAGAGTGATGGCTAGCATGAGAGAGTTGTGCCAACAAGTTTTTCGGCACAACGTCTTGGATCATTGGAAGAACATACCAGAGGGGAGCAAGGACTACATAGTAGCATCCTTGTACGAGGAGTTTCCGGTGCGAGCCTCAGTAGATAGATTCTCTACGGGTTGGATGATGGATTGCATGCACGCATACATGTCACACAGATGATCCGGCGCACGCAAAGCAACCAAGAGTGGGGCTGCAAAGTCGGAGTGGTTAGATGCAGACGACTCGTGGCACAGGACATGTTTGGAGGACTTTGTAAGTTTTTCTTTTGTTTTGCTTGTTTATTTTTTTGCAATATTCTTGTACTGACCATTTTATGCTGTGCAGCCACTATTCTGCAGGTCGGTGAATAGTTACTGTAAAAATTGCATTTTATGCTTGTGCGCAGAGACATTGGGAGTTACAGAATCATCCCTGCTGCCTGTTGATGCAAAATCGTCACTAGGAAGTGACTGTGTGGTCAAATACCACTTTCACCAGTTTTGCAGATTTTTCCTTGTGAGGGTGAAGCTGTGGTTTTTGCAGTGGCAGAATTTTTTGCAGTCTTCTGTAATGGCATCTGATTCTCTTTCACAGATTGTCACTGAAAAGCTTGACAAGAACAACTTCCAAGCATGGAAGTTTAGAATGACGAATTTCCTTATGGGAAAAGGATATTGGGAATTTGTTGCAGGAAATGAAGAAGAACCAGTTCTTCCTGATGTTCCCAATCAACAGCAAATGCAGGCATTCAAAGCATGGTATGAGAGAGCCAGGAAAGTTATGTATTGGCTGTCTATCAACATTTCAGACTCTATGATTGTGCATATTCAGGATGCAAGTATGCCAAAGGAGGCATGGGATACTTTGTCAAAAATGTATAGCACAAATACACAAGCCAGGAAAATGCAGCTCAAGCAAGAGTTGCACAATGTGCAAAGAGAAAATATGAGCATCAACGACTACCACATGAAGGTGAAGAAGATTGCAGATGCACTTGCTTCCATTGGGTCACCAGTGGAAGATGATGATTTAGTTTCTGTGACCTTGAATGGTCTAAGAAAGGATTATGCACAGTTTCAGACATCCATTTCAGTTCGTGAAAGATTTCCTGATTTTGAGGAGTTGATTGCTCTTCTAATTTCTAAGGAACAGAGAAATGGTGGTGCATCTTCTTCAGGAGGAACTTCAAAAGAAGCTGTCTTCTACTCAAATGCTGGAAGAGGTAGAGGCAGAGGTAGAGGAGGCCGATATGGAGGCTGTGGTAGAAATCAGAATATGTAGCAAACTCAAGAAAACCAGTCCTATGGAGGAGGACGTGGTAACTCTAGAGGCAGGGGGAGTCAAAGAGGTCGTGGTGGATGGCAAAGAGGCCAAAATGCAAACAGTAATGTTGAATGCTACTACTGTGGTAAAATGGGTCATATGGCTAAAGACTGCTATAAAAAGCAGAATGACATCATGAATGGAAAAGTGCAACAAGGGAATTATGCATCTTCTAGTAGACAGGGTGATGACAGAAATGAGCACTTGTTTATGGTGCAACACATGAACAATTCTGTGACAAGTGCAGAAGAAAGCAATGATGTATGGTATGTTGACTCAGGTGCATCAAACCACATGACAGGTCATGCAGAATGGATGGAGGATGCAAGAAAAATGGAAAAACCAGGATTTGTGGAGACTGGTGATGATACTGCACATCCTATTGTGCAGATTGGAAAAATTCCCTTGTCTATGCAGGATGGGAAAAAGAAATACCTGTCCGATGTATTTCATGTCCCGAATATCACCAAGAATCTGGTTTCTGTTGGTCAAATGGTTGAGCAGGGCTTGCAAGTCAGATTTAATCCTCATGGATGCTTTGTTGAGGATATGAAAAATAAAGGTCGCTTGATAGCAAAAGGAAATAAGAAGGGCAGAATGTTTACATTGGATGCAGACATGTCTGAATTGAGTGCAGCAATGTTTGCACATGGGACCGGTGTAGTTGCAGATATTGATATCTGGCATAAACGCATTGGTCATGTTAATGTACAGCAACTTAAATCAATGCAGGCCCAAAATATTGTTGCAGGTTTGCCGAAATTCAAGGTTGCAGAAATGCATAAGGTATGTGAAGCCTGTCAGTTTGGAAAACAGGCAAGGAAACCATTTCCTAGACATGTTCAATAGATTAAGAAGCCATTGGAATTAATCCACTCTGATGTGTGGACAACTAAAGCTGCATCTCTTGGAGGCTGTCATTATTTTGTCAGTTTTATTGATGACTATAGCAGAAAAGTTTGGGTGTATTTTATGAAAAAGAAAAGTGAAGTTTTTGGGCATTTCAAAACTCTTAAAGCGATGGTTGAAAAAGAAACAGGCCTGCAGATAAAATGCCTAAGGTCAGATGGAGGGGGAGAGTACCTCTCAAATGAGTTTGCAAGGTTCCTGTAGGAGCATGGCATAAAGCAGCAATATTCATACAGTCATACCCCACAACAAAATGGAATTGCAGAAAGGAAAAATAGGCATATTGGAGAGGTATCTCGTGCCATGCTCAATGAAAAAGACTTGCCAGATTTTTATTGGGCTGAAGCAGTTGCTACAGCAGTCTACATAATGAACAGGACTCCCACTGCAGCAATACATGGAATGACTCTAGAGGAGAGGTATACTGGTAGGAAACCAGATACTTATCATTTGAAAATTTTTGGTTTCATTGCCTATGTACATGTGCCAGATGAGTTGAGATCCAAGTTGGATCCAAAAGCTGAGAAGTGCATCTTTATTGGTTACTCTCTGCAGCAGAAAGGGTATAGATGCTATAACCCTTCTACTCGTAAGTTTACAGTGAGCAGAGATGTTGTTTTTGATGAGATGAGTAGCTGGTATAAACCAGTAAATGTGATTGATGATGTAGATGCACAAAATGGTAATGCTGCACAAAATTCACAGCAGCAGTCACAAAATATTAGTGGACCTGGAGCGTCCTCTAGTAGTGGTTCACATTCTTCGCCATGGACATGCAGATTGAGATCAAGAGAATCTTCTCAAAGTAATGCAGATAGTGGTATGCAGGTATCACGAAAAGGAAAAGAGAAGGTTGATCAGCCCATGTTTGATGTGAATGCAGGTCACTCTTATGTGGATGGTGAATCCAGTGGCTCAGAACAGAGCATTGATGATGAGTTGGGTATTCCTTCTATTGTTACACCTGGAGTAAGGAAGACCAGGGATGTTTTGAGAGCACCTGGGAGTGAACCTACTTTGCGCAGGTCTACGAGAGCTAGGTATCCTGTGGATAGGTTGAAATATGATGGATTTACAACCATTCACTATGCATATATGGTCAAAGTGATACATGAACCAGAACCCACTTCTTTTGAGCAAGCCATGGGAAGAGAAAAATGGGAGAAAGCCATGGATGAAGAAATGGATGCCTTGGAAGCAAATGCTACATGGGAATTGGTACCTTTGCCTGAAGGTAAAAATGCAATTGGTTGTAAGTGGGTTTATAAGGTAAAGCACAATGCAGATGGTTCTGTGAACAGATACAAGGCAAGATTAGTAGTCAAGGGGTATGCACAAACATACGGCATTGACTATGAAGAAACATTCAATCCGGTTGCAAGGATGGCAACCGCAAGAGCAGTCATTGCTATGGCTGCATCAAAGGGATGGTCTTTACATTAGATGGATATAAATAATGCCTTCTTGCGTGGTGATTTGCAAGAAGAGGTCTATATGGAGCAGCCTCCAGGTTATGTGCATGCTGTTCATCCTGAGTTTGTTTGCAGGTTGAAGAAAGCCTTGTATGGCTTGAAGCAAGCACCTAGAGCATGGTCTGACAAGATAGGAAAGTATCTTGTCACTATTGGCTTTCAGATTTCCAAGGCAGATTTCTCACTTTATGTGAGAAAAACAGAGAAAGGTATTATACTACTTGTCATTTATGTTGATGATTTGATTATGACAGGTGACAGTGATGAAGATATCCTTCATGTGAAAATGCTATTGAAGCAGAAGTTTGAGATAAAGGATTTGGGAGAGCTGTGTTATTTCTTGGGCATTGAGGTGATTAGATCACCAAGTGGGATACAGCTCTTGCATAGACAGTATGGATTGGACATGTTGTCCGAATATGGGATGACAGGCTGTAAGCCTATTTCAGTTCCTTTGGAGCAGAATGTGAAGCTGAGCACAGATGCAGGTGAGCTTCTAGAAGACCCTACTATGTACAGACGCATAGTAGGAAGTTTGATTTATATGACTATTACCAGGCCAGATTTGAGCTATGCTGTTGGATTGGTAAGTCAGTTTATGCAGGCTCCAAGGAAACCACATTTGGATGCGGCTAGACGCATACTCAGGTATGTGAAGTCCACATTGCAATATGGACTATTTTATGAGACTGGGGTTCAGATACAGTTGCATGGATACACTGATGCTGATTGGGCTGGTAGTATCTATGATAGACGATCTACCAAGGGATATGTGTTCTCTTTTGGGAGTGCTACAGTCACTTGGAGCAGCAAGAAACAGCCTACAGTTGCCTTGTCGAGCACAGAGGCTGAGTACAGGGGTGCAGCAATGGCTGCATGTGAGGTAGCTTGGTTGCATAAGCTACTTTATGATATGCATCAGTCTACAGATGGGCCAGTTGTCATTTATTGTGACAACATGAGTAGTATACACTTGGAAAATAACCCAGTCTATCATGCTAGAACAAAGCACATTGAGGTGCATTATCACTATGTGCGAGAGAGGGTTTTACTAGGTCTTATTGATCTAGTTTATGTCAGCACAGAGGATCAGGTAGCTGATATATTCACGAAGGCATTGGGCGCAGAGAAGCTGCGCAAGTTGAGAGACCTGCTTGGTGTGCAGGAATTGGGATTGAGCTCGAGGGGGAGTGTTGAGATATCGAGCTCCACTCATGATACGCCAGGGTGACCGTTGTGTATTTATGTCACCGACTTGTCAGTTGTAGACGCGGTTGGTACACCGCCCATGAATAATAGCTACATGATAGCTATCCTTATCTACTCTAGTTCGTGGCTCAGTTAGTATGCCACCTTAGTTAGTTGAGTTTGGTTTGAGACCCATATATAGGGTTCTTCTATTTCTTTGTAAGAGAGTTCTTTTGGCTTACACAACTAAGAAGAGGAAAACTATTTTCAGCCTCCACCCTTGTGTGTATTCCCCCATTGTGCAAGCAAGAAAGCTTCAAGTGAGACTCCTTCATTCCCTCCCACAATCTTGACAGGTTTGTCATGGCATGCTTTCAATATTATGCCAAATTCATCTCTTGCAACACATCTTCACAATACTTCATCTTTGCCTCTCTTGTACAGTGCACCGCCTAGCAAAGTATAGGGGACGGATTCTAACGGAAGCTTCTTCTTCTCACGGCTTGAGATGCTAGGAGGATACTGTTGAGTTGCCAGGAGGTTGGCTATGTCTACATACTAGGAAGTAATTGTTTCAACTAGAAACAAGGAAGCATCAGGAGGGTCTGGATCATCTTGTTCCTCTTCTGCAGTTTGAGGGATTCGTGACAGATGATTGGTTAGGACATGGGAATGGCCAAGCTTAGTGGCCACTTCAAAATCAAACTCTTGGAATAGGAGCAACCATCTTATCACTCATCCTTTAACATCTACGTTTTTCATCAAGAAGGACCGGGCTTGATGATCCACGTAGAACTTGAAATGCATTGACAGTAGATAGTGTCTAAACTTCTCTAGTGCAGACACCATTGCCAAGCACTCAAGCTCTGTCATTGTGTAGATCCGTCCCCTATCAGTGACCTTCCGGCTTGCATAATATATTGGTTGATCTAATATTGGGTCTGAGTCTAATATTGGGTCTGAGTCTAATATTCTTGTCTGAGTCTAATATTGGGTCTGAGTCTAAGGTGGTTTGTTCGATTGGACAAGTGGTTCGATTGGATCACAGGTGATCCAATTGGTAGAGTCAGATGGTCCGACTCCTAGAGTCGAACAGTTTGAGTGTCTTATTCTAGGAATTGGACACCTATAGCTTGGTCCGGCTGCGTTTGCCGTGGCGTAGTTGCGAGGATGCAATTGACGAATGCTACACGTGGGGGTCCTGGTACAAGCTCCAGCTTTCCCGAGAATGGGATATTCTGATTCCAGGAATCGGACCACGAGGACGGAACATTTTAAATTGGTAAGGGAGCCACCTCCTTAGGCCAAGGCCACTTTGATTACATCCCCAAACATCCCTAAGTACTTGACCTGACTCTCTGAAGCCAAAAAGTAAAGAAACCACACCTGGGTGCACAACCTAGAGTGAACCTCTAGTAGCATGCTATAAAACAAACAAGACTTAGAGCTGAAAATGACCCTTAGATTCCAAATTGGCCTTGACGGGGTGTAGAGTGTGCAGCAAAGACCCTGGATAATACAAGAGGACAGCCAAGAAATGCGCTTAGAGCCATATTAGGCTACGAACAAAAGGGGGAAAAGTGGAAACTCCATTGTTCATTTTGCATTCGCACCCCATGCTAATTTCATCATTTAAAGTGCATTAGAAGGGAGAAAGCTTGATTTGGTACTATGCACTAGAAAGGATTAAGCACAAATGTGAATAAAATTGACAACTTCTTTCAATAACAAGGAACTCATATAGAATCATAATAATGTAAAATATTACACGGCGCAACGAACAGAATCTGAGAAAGAGATAGAGAGTACACAACAGATAAGAGGAGAATCAGTAAATTCTTTAACTCCAAACAACTGATACAAAGATGGCTCTGTCCACCCGTGCGCTTCCACTGTGTGAAGCTTAGATGGCAATTTAGACAGAAGATAGGTGAAGAGCTTAAGGCTAGCTGGAACAACAACTCTGACTGGGTGAAAGATGAGTGATCGATGGATGTGAAGGGGTTTAGCTTTTATAGCCTGCAAAGGTCGTGAGGTTGGCCTGACCGACCTACCATATAAGCCTCCACTAGTCGGCCAGGGAATATTCCAGGGAATATTCCCTTTACCATCGGGCTAGGGGTGCTGCCCTCGGACCTTGCCAGGGGGGCCACTGGGCCCCCTGGGATCCCGACGCCAGGGGCCGCTTCCGTGGCCCTCGGACCTCACAATAGGGGCCCCTTTTAACTCCCTTACTCCGCAACTCGATGTAATGCATCTTGAGTTGCTACCAGCTTAACCACTCCATCTAACTCAAAGATTAGACCCACAACAATCACCTTTTTGCCATCCGATCACATAGACCTCATCTGATATACAAGTCAGGACTCAACCAATGTCCGGGCTCACATTTGGCTTTTCCTCATAATGAGGGCCTTACAACTTTGAGCACCATGGATCATTGGTAGCACCTAATGAGGGTGGGGCATTGATCATATCTAACACCCCCCCTCAATGTCCACCCATAGGTGAACTATCTCCTCGGCCCAATGCCGAGTCTCTGAAGATGAACTTGAAGTAGATCCTTCGTAAGTGCTTTGGTGAAGATATCCGCTCCATTCTCCTTTGTTGGACAATAGACCAGTTCCACTATCCCATCCTCCATCAAATCACGCACATAGTGATACTGGATCTCTATTTGTTTGGTGTGTGCATGAAACACTGGATTTTTGGCAATGGCGATGCAACTCTGATTGTTACATCTCAGCACAGTTGGTTCTTCATCCTGCACTCCCATATGCCATAGAATCCTTCTCAACCATACTGCTTCACATGCAACAAAACAAGCTGCCTTGTACTCTGCTTTGGTAGAAGACAATGCCACTATTAGCTGCTTCTTACTAGTCCAAGAGAAAATTCCTGAACCCAAAGAGAAACAATAACCAGAAACTGACTTCCTAGAATCACTGTCTCCTACCCAATCTAAGTCACAGTTCCCCACAAGAGAATTTCCGAAATTGTATGTGATACCATAGTCAAGAGTTTTCTTCAAGTATCTGAGCACCCGCATCCCAACCTTCCAATGACTCTCATGAGGTTTGTTTGAGAACCTACTCAAAACACCAACAACAAAACTGATATCTGGTCTGGTGTTACACAAGTAGATCAGAATGCCAACCTCCTATACCTCCCAATGTCTGCTAGTGCTGATGTATCCTTGATGGATAACTTTGCATTCATCTCCATAGGTGTAGCTATCTTCTTGCACTCGATCATGCCAAATGCCTTCAAGATCTCCCATACATACTTCTTTTGAGAGATGAAGATCTTTCCTGGCTCTTGCCAGACTTCAATCCCCAAACAATAGTGCAGCAAGCCCAAGTTTGTCATTTCAAACTTAGAACTCAAAGCCTTTTGAGTTTGGTTGATCATATCTTCATAGTCACCTGTAATAAGAAGGTCATCCACATATAAGACAATCACTACAGACTTTTTACTATCCCTGTAAACATACAAGTTAGCATCTGAGGCACATCTTTTAAAGTTTAGGTTTAAAAAGAACTTATCTATCTGCTGGTACCATGCTCTGGGGCTTATTTCAGCCCGTATAATGCCTTCTTCAGCTTACACACTTTGTTCTCAAAATGGGGGGCCTCAAACCTTGGTGGTTGAGCCACGTACACCTCCTCCTTGAGGTCACCATTTAAGAACACTGACTTAACATCCATTTGGTACACTGGCCACTTCTTGTGGGCAACCACTGCAAGTACCATGCGAATAGTGGTCATTCTGGCAGTTGGGGCAAATGACTCTTGAAAATCAAACCCTTCAACTTGTGAAAATCCCTGGGCAACCAGTCTAGCTTTGTACTTTTCTAAGGTATCATCAGCCTTGTACTTTACCTTCTAGATCCACTTGGTACCAATAACCTTCCGCTTTGCTGGTCGATCCACTAGCTCCCAAGTGTCATTCTTCATTATGCTGTCATACTCGGCTTGCATAGCAGCCTTCCATGATGGATTTGCAAGTGCTTCTTCTAAATCAGTTGGCTCCTTTACTTCTCTCATAATCTCAACCATCAAGGCCATATTGACTATGTGAGCAGAAGCCCTCCTTTGCTCCTCTATTCTCTGAGACCTCCTTGGTCTGTCTACCTTCTCCTCAACAGATGTAGGCATAGGATTATTGTGGTCATAGAGCTGCTTCACCCAGCGCGGCAATGGCTTTTCAGGTGGGGTGATGTCAGGTTGGTGAACTTTTTCCTCATCATCTGAAGATGATGCTTCCTCCTCCTTAAGGATAGGGATAGCTCTCGCGACAGGTTCATAGTGGACTACTTCTTCGCTTGATGATAAAGTGGAAGAACTTGCCTTCTCCTCCTCCACTGTATGCGGCTCCTCCTTGAAGACCACATCACGGCTCGCGATGATCTTCTTTGCTTCTTGGTCATATAATTTGTACGCCTTCTGTTCATCACTATAACCCAAGAAGATACATTTTCTACTTTTTGGTTTTAACTTGTTTCTCTTCTCATCTGGAACATGTGCATAACATTCACATCCAAAAATTCTGAAATGTGAGACAGATGGTTTCTTACCAGTGTAAGCCTCATGAGGTGTTTTTCCCTTGAGAACCTTTGTGTAGCTCCGATTTAGAATGTAGACTGCAGTATTAACAGCTTTAGCCCAAAAATGGTTAGGCAATCCCTTGCCCTTTAGCATGCATCTTGCTATCTCCACAATGGTGCAATTCCTGCGTTCCACAACACCGTTCTGTTGAGGTGTGTGAGTCGTCGTCAATTGATGCTTGATCCCTTTGCTCTTACAAAAGCCTTCAAACTCCTTTGAGTTGAACTCACCACCACCATCTGTTCTAAATTTCTTCACACTTTTCCCTATTTCATTCTCAACAAGTTTTAGCCATTCTTTAAACTTGCCGAAAGCTTGAGCGTTATCACGAAGGAAGTACACCCACATCTTCCTACCGTAGTCGTCGACCAATCAACATAAAATAAGAAGATCCCCCCAAGGCATGTGTAGGCATCTTACCACACAAGTCAGCATGCACCAACTCTAGAGGAGCCTGTGCTCTATTCTTGCTTTCTTGTGGAAATGCCTTTCTCTATTGCTTGCCCATCATACAAGCTTCACATGGTTCCTTCAATTCAGTTATTATAGGTAGGTGAGCAACCATACCTTGCTTTTGCATCTCCTTCAACACTGCAAATCTGATGTGTCTAAACCTTTCATGCCAAAGCTTACTTGTACCCACTCCAGCAGTGGCTGTAAGAGCACTTAGCTCATACAGGTTGTTCCTTTTTTCTCCTTTGCCAACAATTGTGCCAGCACTATCAAGAATTTCTGCACCTGTCTTCTTGAACCTTGCTTCATGACCAAGATCAGTTATGGCAGCAAACTGATAACAGATTTCTCGTGATTTCGGGAACATACAACACATTTGAAAGCTTTTTGACTTCACCATTTGCAGCAACAAAAAAATAGTACCTGTGCCCGCAGGAGGGCATTTAGCATCATTTCCAACCATCACAGTGATGGATTCTTGTAGAGGCTACATAGAACTGTATAGACCTTTCTTGTTGGTCATGTGACGGGAGGCCCCACTATCCAACACCCATGAGTCAGTGCTAGATTCTTCTTGCGCCGAGGAGCACACTTCCTCAATGGTCACCATGAATAATTTCAGCTCTGCTTCAGCCGTATTGGCTGTCTCTTTCCCTTTACTTTTAAGGGTACCATTCTTTTCATTTGCCTTCTTGATATGACAATCTGCAATTGCATGTCCTTTCTTCTTGTAGTAGAAGCACTCTCCTTGAAACTTCTTCTTTCCACCCTTCTTCTTTTTGTCACCATCATTTTTGGTGGAGGAACCACCTTTGCCTTTTGCATTGGCAGAGAATGCAGCATCTCCATTGTTGCTTCCTTCTCGGGCTTTCAACCTCAACTCCTCCTCCATTAATAATGCACAAAACTCCTCAAAAGTCAAAGGTTGAGGTCTCACCTGAGTATTAAGGGCAGTTACTAGTCCATCAAACTTTTGTGGACAAATCCGAAGACACATCCGAGCTAGCTCTTCGCTAGTCTTTTGTATCCCAGTGCCAGCCATCTGGTCACGTAGATTCTTAATCCGAGTGATGAATGCTTCAACCGTCTCTCCTTCAGCAAACTTCTCCGCTGCTAGTTGATTCTCCAAGTTTTGAATCCTTGTTTGGTTTCGTGTTTCATACTGACTCCTTAGTACATTCCAAGCCTCTGACGCTTTGGTGGTATGCTGAATCAAAGTCAGAATACTGTCAGAATAGCTTGTAACTAAGGCACACAATGCATCTACATTCCTTCATTTCCAAGCTCGTAGAAGATCTGCATTCAGAGGAATCATCACACTAGGATTTGATGCGTCGGGGGTAGGCTGTGGTTCTACGTCAGTCCCCAACACAGTCTCCAGAAGCTCATAAGAATCAAGAATAGTTGTAATTTTGAACTTCCACAAGGTGTAGTTTGTACCATCTAACTTGCCTTCGCTGAAGGTTGGTGGACAAATCCTCAGTGTTTGAATAGCCGGTACAACAACACCACCTCCTGCACCGCTTCCTGATGCACCAGAACTGCTTCCGGAAGTCGACATAGTTTCTCTTTGCTGTTGAAGCCTTTGCCTCTTGCACACTTTCTGATCTCTAGAGCCCCCTGGGCTCAGATACCATGTAAAATATTACACGGCGCAGCGAACAGAATCTGAGAAAGAGATAGAGAGTACACAACAGATAAGAGGAGAATCAATAAATTCTTTAACTCCAAACAATTGATACAAAGATGGCTCTATCCACCCGTGCGCTTCCATTACGTGAAGCTTAGATGGTGATCTAGACAAAAGATAGGTGAAGAGCTTAAGGCTAGCTGGAACAACAACTCTGACTAGGTGAAAGATGAGTGATCGATGGCTATGAAGGGGTTTAACTTTTATAGCCTGCGAAGGCCGTGAGGTTGGCTTGACCAACCTACCATATAAGCCTCCACTAGTCGGCCAGGGAATATTCCATGGAATATTCCCTTTACCATCAGGCCGAGGGCGCTGCCCCCGGACCCCCCCTGCCAGGGGCCGCTTCGGCGGTCCCACAGACCCCACAATAGGGGCCCCTTTTAATTCCCTTACTCCGCAATTGGATGTAATGCATCTCAAGCTGCTACCAGCTTAACCACTCCATCTAACCCAAAGATTAGACCCACAATGGTCACCTTTTTGCCATCTAGTCACATAGACCTCATCTGATATACAAGTCAGGACTCAACCAATGTTTGGGCTCACATTTGACTTCTCCTCATAATGGGGGCCTTACAACTTTGAGCACCATGGATCATTGGTAGCACCTAATGAGGATGGGGCATTGATCATATCTAACAAATAATTCAAATAATCCACTAGTAGGAGGAGACCCTGAGACATAGCTGGGTGCCACAAAGCCTCGTTAATCGGACCCTGAAGACCCCGAAGAGTTCCAAGACGATGAGATTGAGGCAAGTCGCTACCCCAGCGGATTAGACTGATTGACAACTGGGTGGAGCGAGAGACTCGAAAATGTCAGGAGCAGACCTGGACCGAGAGGATGACCAGCTGGACTTGGGCGAGTTCCCAATCGAATTGCAGCATATGGTCAATCAATACGACCAACTAACAAGGACTGTGATCTATGGCAGACCGATCGAGGAAGTAGTTATGAGCCTTGAGGAAGAGAGGAAGGCAACTACGAAAGCACTGCAGAGCATCACGGCATATGACCGTGAACAAAGGACGAGGAAATTACTGCAAGACTTAGAGGTGGATGAGACACGATGCATTCTAGCCTTAGCTGGTAAGGTCACGACAGGGCCGAATGCAGAGAGGGAGAGGGAGCTAGAGGCAGACTTGATGCAGAGCAAGCTTGTCACCAAGCGCCTCATAGACAACATAGTTGCTGGAGAATAGAGTGCAACTCCGCTATCCACCTCCTTGCTTACAGGCTTAGGAGTCACATAGGGGGCGAAGAGCCACAACATGATCCCTACAGTGGCCAAGCAGTTAGACAAGTACCAGCCCAACAATGACCCCTATAGCTTCGTGAAGCAGCTCAAGCAGGTTTGTGAAGCCAACAGTCTCATGGACCTTGCCCAACGCTTGTAGGCTTTTGGGCTTTGCTTGGGTGATAAGGGAAGGATGTGGTACACCAGCCTAGACGTTGCAGAGCTGTGAAAAAAGTTCAATCACCTAAAGGATCTCTTCATCAAGAAATTTTCAAAGACAAGATATTCGGACAACCTCATAGTCCGGCGACTGATGAATGTCAGCCAGAAGGACAAAGAGGACATTAGAGACTACATCACTCATGTACGTAGCCTGTTTAAGAGAATCCCTACCAACAAATGACCAAACGAGAGAGCGGTATCTACCATTTTTATAAACAAAATCCACAACAAGGAACTTTACAAGGCACTGGCAAGCAACTCGAGCTTGCAGAGAGATGTGCTCACTAGGGTTTTTGATGAGGCAATAAGGGTAGATGACCAGCTTAGGGAAAGAAGCGCTAGAATCTTAAATCAAGATGGCTCTAGCCAAAGAACCACAGAGAAAGCCACAACCTATAGTGAGAGATTAGCCCCTAACATGCAAGATAACGGTAAGAGCACGGCACAAGACCAAGAGCTAGCTGAGACTAGGATGGAGCTAGCGTCATTGCTGGAGTTGGTAGAGAGACCCACTATACCGCATGTCCCAATGTGTGCATTGTGGAGGCAACCACATCCCTGTTGAGTGCCAGGATCCAAGGTTGAGGCCTTGTGCAAATTACGAAAGGTTTGGCCACGATGCAATGCATTATCGATTACCGAGAAGGTTTCCTTACGCATAATAGTACAACTCATCATACTACAGGAATAGGCCGCCTAACTTCTTCGAAAGAGGAGCCCCATTGGCCCTTCTGGCACCTAATGATGAAAAACGAGCCGTTCCTACATTAGAGATTAATCCCACGGGCATATCCAGACGGCATGGACCCTTCATGACACATCCATCGAGTGACGCTCCCATCCACTACTTGGAAGAGCCCAATGACGAGGAGTCATATGTGAACCCTTACATCTCATATGATGAAGAGGGTGATTCGGTCCTCATGGACTATCGAACAGTGTCAGTGATGGCATTAGGAAGGGGAAGAGGCAGAGGTTTTTCAGGGCCAACCCAAGATCTAGTCACGTGCTCGACTTGTGGTCACCCTGGTCACATATTGACACAATGCCCAGAAAAAGAGCAAGCTAATAGGGAGAGAGCTGATCTTAGGTGTGCCGAGTGTGGTATCACCCATCTCTTTAGGGAATGCCCTAGACCAAAGCCATCCTCGAGCTCAGGTAATATACCATCAGTACCTTTGGGGTTGTTTGGCATTGAAACATTCGACAGCGAGGATACACCCATCCTACTACATGTCATGACACGTGCACAAATGTGGCAGGCCGGTATATCACTGCCTGGGCCTAGCAACCTAGATGCTACCTCAATAGGGAAGAAGAGTCCTAGGCAGAGTAATAAGAAAATTGACACTAAGATCACTCTCAAAATTGACAGTGAGACGATGCTAGTGAGTGGCAGGAAGGTAACTGATGCTGAGGTTGAAACCACCACTCCGAAAATAGCAGAGAAAGGGAATGTTAAGGTAGGGGAGTACCCCCCCCCCCCAAAGCGCCAATTAGAAGCGATTGAAAAGGTCAAGGAGTGGGTAAAGGAAGCCCAAGTGAACTTGAAGGATGATGAGGCCATCATAGAAGATGAAACTGAGGACTTATCTAGTGTGAGCACCCCAATCTCACCCTCTCGAACAAGGTCAAGAGATGCACGCAGCACCACCCAGGAGAAGCTTAGGAGCCACAAGCGAGCAAAACACCCAAGGCCAATGGCCTAGAGGTATGGGAATGGAGGAGAGAAAAATGATGAGCAACTCCTCACGACATTAGTAACCACCCCAGTAACCTTGAGCCTAGGAGACCTACTTAGGCAGCATCCTACGCTTTGGTTGGAACTGAAGTACTGGGTGTTTGAGAAACCAATTGAGAAAATTGCTACTGACCTACATGAGCATGATGCAGTCACACAGATACTGATCTTGACGTTGCACTTAGTACCTAAATCTCTACATGTAAATGCTTTTTGGGAGGGCACCAAGATGCACATTGTGCTACCTATCTTGGACATAGGAGACATGACGCAGAAATGAACCATAGACACGGCACAGGGGTTAGCGTCTTGAGCCACATAGTCTTGCAGGCCTGGGGAAACCCTCCTGTCGAGACTGCTAAGTTCAATGTCACACTAGAAAATGGAATGAAGATAAGGCCGCTCGGAGTTTTAAAGAATTGGCCAGTGAAGATTGCAAGTGTCCAGTTCTCTGTACACTTCATTGTTATGAAGGGAGTGGACTACGACATCCTGCTAGGCCGACACAAACATGGCATGCCGGCATATCACTGCCTGGGCCTAGCAACCTAGAGGGTGCCTCAATAGGGAAGAAGATTCATAGAGGCAGAGTAAGAAGAAAACCGACGCTAATATCACTCTCAAAACTGACAAAGAGACAACGCTAGTGAGTGGCAGGAAGGTAACTGATGCTGAGGTTGAAACCACTGCTTTGAAAATAACAGAGAAAGGGAGTGCTAAGGTAGGGGAGTACCCCCGCCCGAAGCACCCATTAGAAGCAATTGAAAAGGTCAAGGAGTGGGTAAAGGAAGCCCAAGTGAACCTGAAGGATGTTGAGGCCATCATAGAAGACGAAATTGAGGACTTCTCTAGTGTGAGCACCCCAATCTTACCCTCTTGACCAAGGTTAAGAGATGCGCCTATGTCACGAGTAGCACCACCCAGGAGAAGCTTAGGAGCCATGGGCGAGCAAAACACCCAAGGCCAATGGCCTAGAGGTTTGGGAATGGAGGAGAGAAAAATGACGAGTAACCTCCTCATGACATTAGTAACCACCCCAATAACCTTGAGCCTAGGAGACCTGCTTAGGCAGCATCCTACGCTTTGGTTGGAACTGAAGCACTCCTTGTTCGAGGAACCAATTGAGCAAATTGCTACTGACCTGCATGAGCATGATGCAATCACACAAATACCAAGCTTGACGCTGCACTCAGTGCCTAAATCTTTGCACGTAAATGTTTTTTGGGAGGGCACCGAGATGCAAGCTGTGCTATCTATCCTAAACATAGGAGACATGATGCGGAAATGAATTGTAGACATGAGTGCAGGGGTTAGTGTCTTGAGCCACATAGTCTTGCAGGCCTGGGGAAACCCTCCCATCAAGACTGCTAGGTTCAATGTCACACTAGCAAATGGAATGAAGGTAAGGCTGTTTGAAGTCTTAAAGAATTGGCCAATGAAGATTGCATGTGTCCAATTCTTTGTACACCATTGTTATGAAGGGATTGGACTACGACATCCTGCTAGGCCGACCTTGGATGAGGAATGCACAAGTCATTGAGGACTGGTTGGGGCAACAACGGCGGTCTAATCTTCTTAGGGAATCAAAAGGAAGCAATAAGGATGGAGATGGATACCTAGAAGACAACACCTGTTGATCTAGATGCCATCTTAGCCACATTGAGGGATGGCACGCAACCAACCACATCGTATGGGCCATAGACCAAGTATATCCCTTGCCCTTAGAATGAGCGAGATTGGATGCATGTCCTTGCAACCATCGATCTCCCATTCTCAGATGATGCAGAGGAGTATAAGCAAGCCGCACAAGCCATGTGTACGCCACATGAGGAACACTCAGTACCACTCTATATGATGAGGAGGAGTATAAGCAAGCTGCACAAGCCATGTGCATGCCAGATGAGGAACACTCAGTACCACTCTACATGATGGCAAGGAGTGCGTGTAGTCAGCCCAAACCTGTCACTTTCTATGTCGTAAATAATAATCTAGAACTCCAGGAGACCCGAGAGTATTTGATAGATAGATTGGAGGGCAATCCTTTCGCTAATCTCTTGCCCCTCAGAGACCTCGTGGGTAAGCACAAGTGGAAGTGGACCAAAGTTCATGGCCCGAACTTGCTATACAATTGGACTCTAGTCACCGATGAGAAAGAGGCTGGAAAGGAGGACCTAGAAGATGACGAGCACTCACGAAGTGATGGTTTTGACAATGAATATGAGGATTGTTCCTCCATTAGTGAAAAGATTGAGGAGAAAATGGATACCATGGAGTACGATACTGATAGAGGGGTGATAGAGCAGATAAGAGTAGACTCCAGGCCCCGAGAAAGGAATGCATATGAGATCAAGAGAGAAGTTATGAGATTGGATTGTGATCGCTCTTGGTTAGAACGCATAGGGGCAGTGGATTATGAGCAGGTTGGAATTGCCCAACTACCAGTGGTACCTGTGTCTAGGAAAAACACACCTACTAAACTACGACCACCCGAGGAGACTCCTTCCTCCAGTGAGGAGTTCAACTCAGAGTCTGAAGTTAGTATGGAGAGTGACCCTAAAATACCCATGCCATCAAAACCAAATGCACCACAAAGGGGGCTTGTCGGTCCACCTAAGGCACAATAATCGACTAAACAAGGAAAGAAAGAAATAAACAAAAGAGTCAAATGCAGAACGATAGAAGAAACGATAGGACCTACCCAAACGCTTCACTAAGTTCAAGAAGGGTGACAGAGTGGTGGTCATGCTAGGCGCAATGAGGTAGGGCCAGACCAACGAGCCTATTGAAGAACCCGCCAAGGTCAAGGAAGTCAACTTGGCAGGGGAAGGTGAGAAGCCTTGACCTGTATTCATAGCAGATGACTTGAATAAGGATGATGAGGCTAGCCTTATTTCTCTCCTACGAGAGTATGTGGATGTGTTTACCTGGTCTCTAGATGAACTTAAGGGAGTCGACCCCAAGGTTGTGACCCACAACATCCCTATGGTCCCAGAGGCTGCCCCTGTAAAACAATGCCCTTATCCCATGAATCCAAAGCATGCCCATGCAGTAAAAGAGGAGATTGATAAAGTCATGAGAGTAGGATTCATCTACAAAATAGAGCACACAGACTAGGTATCACCAATAGTAATCGTTCTAAAGAAAAATGAAAAGGTCAGAGTGTGCGTCAACTACAAGAAAGTCAATGCCGCTATGAAGAGAGATAACTACCCATTTCCATACACCAAGTACATGCTTTCGAGGGTGGCAAGTAAAGAAGCCTACAGCTTTCTGGACAGCTTCTCGGGCTATAATCAAGTGTGAGTACACCCCGATGATAGGCACAAGACTACCTTTGCTACAGAGTGGGGGATATTTGCCTACATCGTTATGCCCTTTGGGCTAATGAACGCGCCTGCAACCTTCCAACGCCTGATGTGCACGATCTTAAAAGACATGCTCAAACGTGAGCTAGAGGTATTTGTGGACAATCTATGTGTACACTCTAGCTGGGCGGAACACTTAGAGAAACTACAAGCAGTCTTTGAGCGGCGGTGTCAACTTTATAATATCTCATTGAACCCCTTGAAGTGCCAATATTGGTTCAAACACGGATGCATCCTAGGGCACATGGTGTCCAAGCACAGTATTGCCAATGATTTCTCAAAGATTAGGGTTATTTTTTACTTGCCACCACTCAATAGGGTACTATCAGCACTTTTTACTGAATTATGCACCAATCGCAAGACCATTGTACAAACTGCTAATTGTATTCAAGTGGACTGAAGAATGCCAATGTGCTTACGAAGAATTGCAAAAGGCTCTTACTACCGCACCCATCTTATCAGCCACAGATTGGACCAGAATGTTCCATGTGTATATAGATGCATCTAAGTTTGCCATTGGAGCTGTTCTGTGCCAACCTGGTGAACACAACCTCGGTTACATAGTTAGCTTTGCTAGTAGGAAGCTCACTAACATGGAGATGAGCTATTCTACAATGGAAAGGGAGGGGCTGGCCATGGTGTTTGCCATTAAGAAATTTAGACATTATCTTTTGGTCACACCCTTCACCTTTCTTGTTGACCATCAAGCATTGCTCTATCTAATGAACAAGCCTTATACTACAGGATGCATTGCACGATGGTTATTGCTTCTTCTAGAGTTGACTTCTCTGTGGTTGTACGCAAAGGGAAACAACATTACATGGTAGATCACATGTCCCACATAACCACAGGTGAAGCTGCTAGACAAGGCATAATGAACAACTTTCCAGATGTGCATTGCTTTGGCCTGTCCAGTGACAAGGAATTATTCAAGGCTAATTTAACGCCATACTGGGTTGACGATGTCGTCCACATGCTCGAACACGGTCTACCAGAGAGACCTATCGAGAAGGCCAAGCTTAGGAGGCTTATTGTGAAGATCCAACCCTATCTGATTGTCGGCCAACTCTATAGGTTAGGGCAAGATGGATTGCTATGCAGGTGTATGTGCAAACATGAGATGCACGACACATTGAGAGAGGCACACTCCGGAGTCACTGGGGGGCATTTCAGTGGAGACATGATAGCCTGCAAGGTGCTGCAGTCTCAACTGTGGTGGCCCACGCTATTCCGTGATGCATCTAGATTTGTCAAGCACTGTGATGAGTGCCAAAGGACCAAGGTCGCCACTTGGAAGGACAAAATGGAATTGACCCCTGTAATAGCAAGACAACCTTTCGAGAAATGGGGCATTGACTTCATCGGCCCCATTAGTCCTGTGGCCTAGTATTCACAGACTCGATATATTATTGTAGTAGCTGACTATTTGATGCGAAATGGGTTGAAGCAAGAGCCACAAGGAATAATGACGCAAGGACCACATCAAAGTTCTTATGGGAGTAGGTCATCTCAAGATTTGGTTGCCCTATTGAGATAGTGAGTGACTAGGGCACCCACTTCATCAATGAGATGATTGCCCTCCTACTCTCAACCTTCTTGATCATCCATAGAAAGTCTTCACCATACTATCCCCAAGCCAATGGCTAGATAGAATCAACGAATAATATCTTGGTCAACGTGCTCACAAAGGTGGTTTGCACTTCTGAGAGCGACTGGGATAACAAGCTCATGGCAGCTTTGTGGGCCTTTTGAATAGCCTATAAAATGATTGTGGGAAAAATGCCCTTCAAGCTGACATACGGAACCAAGGCTATCCTGCCTTTAGAAAATTTTATCCCTAGCTTGAGGATAGTGATGTAGGAGCGTTGGGAAGGGAAAGAGGCTTAGACTAACCGTCTTATCGAGTTGGAATGCCTCACTGAAACTAGACTCATTGGCACCTACGCTCGTGCGAAGAAATATGTGGTTTGACAAGCATGTCAAACAACATGATTTTGACCTGGGCAACCTTGTGTTGTTGTACTCTGTGAAGGGCCATAAGCAAAAAATGAAGTTTCGAGGGTTAGGAACTTTTAGAGTGCGTGCCATCATCAGTAAGACAGCAATGTCAAACTTGAAACATTGGAAGGCGAGGGCATAGGATTTTTCCATGGCAGTTGCATGAAGAAGTACTACCCTCCCACACATCCTTTACATGAGCCCCCTATGATAGAGGCCCCTATCAATGTTTGGGTCACAACCATCACCGAGATAGAGGATGATGAGGAAGCTGTTGCTCTAGCTTATTTACGAATCACGGCCACAGCCGAAAAGGCACATTATTTTGATGCTTTGATCAATGAGGGAGCTGATGTAAATATCCTAACCCATGCTCATTGGACCCTCATTGGTCAACCCCAGTTGCAGCCAGCTAATGCTAAACTTAGCCCATTTGGGAGCGAATCCTATGCATTCCTTTGGAAGTGCAAATTCATTGTCTCTATTGAGTCTGAAAGTTTGCAAATCATCATCTATGTGTTTCCCAACACAAAGGAGGCAGGCAAGGCGCCACTACTAGGGCGCACTTTCAAAAAACAATCCATTGTTACATCAATTACGACCTGTAGTGTATCCACCTTGCCATAGGAAATATGCACGTCGCGACAACTTTCAGTAAGGGCAGCGCTGGTCCCTCCAAGATTGCCACTCCACCAATAGAGAAGACCATGCCTAAGGCTAAGGAGGGGGGTCGTGATGTGTCACACCCCACTCAGCCCACAAAACACCACCCCACCAAACCCACTCCTAAGGTTAAGCAACCTGCATTTCAATGGGTACCTAAACATCAAGGCAAGCTTTCCCACAATAAGAAAATGCGGCCCTGTAGACCTAGGAACTCTCATGCAAAGCCTAGAAAGTAGCCTAGACGCCAAAGTCATAAACGTACCCTTAAGCCGCGATGGATCCCCATAACCCTATTACATGTTCAAGGATACTATGAGGGCAATAACTGGATCTGGGTGCCCAAGACATCATCCTTAAGAACAAACCCCTTACACACCTTGCGGCCACACCTGCTTCAAGCAGCGTATTCACTAAAAAAACCAACCATACCTAAGACCAAAGCTATCAAATCTATGACAACCACAAAGGCTGAATCCCCAAAACCTAAGCCCATCTATCAGCCAAAGCTGCAACCCGCTGGCTCTAAACCAGCCACTACTGATGCCAGAGAAAAGTCTCTAAAGACTTGACCAATTAGTCTCGTGCAGAGCCTGAACCCACGTCTCTCGAGATCTCACAAACCTATCAACTTATACATCAGCTAGATGTCCCACAATCATCTAATGCGACCGACTCTTGCATGCTCAAAGCAGTTCACAATGAAGGTTGCATGTCTTCCAAGCCTCAAGACACACAACTAACCTTCCAAGTGGATGCTCATCCCAAGGAGAAATCTAGTGGAACATCATCACTAATGTATCCATCTAGTTCTGTTCCATCGTAGCCACCAGCAAGTCTTAGGCCTTCATATGAGCGACACTCATTTCTTACTATGGCCAAGGACCTTGCTACCAATTCAAGTGATAACTTGATTACTTGCATTAAAATGTTGGACAGCACATTCACGATCTTTGCCCGAAGTTATGAGCAGCTAGACCTTGGCCTTCTTGATGAGCCACTTGCTTCTAAAGTCTGTGCTTTACCATGCTCCTGGGAAGAGTACGAGCTCATGACCATCAAATTTCCCAATGTTTCAACTGAGCTTATCGTAGAGGTGAAGTCTCAAAGGAGCAAGCAATCATCGGCAGGATGCTGATCTCATACCGAAAGCCTGCCAACTCTACACCAATCCAAGAGCTCGTGAGTCTTGCAAAGTCTACCTCTTCATTCTTACATCAATGGTACACCTTATGCCTCCAATGGGAGCAGAAAGGTTGCCAAATTATGACAAATGCCGAGTAGAGATACTCAATCAAGGCTACGGAATATGACCCCATGTACGTAGCTCCTACTTCGTTTAGGGTTATGGCCATCTTGCGTAACAAACTACTTGACGACCATTTATTGGTCCATCCTTACATCGACCAAGTCCTTACAGAAGAAGAGCTACACATTTCTACCCACCTCCAATCTAGCGATGTGCTACACGGTTCCCTAACGTATATCATGCAAGCATCCATTAGACCACATGAACTTGACCATCATGCCCAATTTGGATACAACCCAAATTTCTACCAATGGTTGTTGTCAAATTAAACACACCATGATGCACTTTAACGCCCTTGCCTCATCCTATTCAATCCTAGGAAGGATTTTCATCTTTCCACGAGGGGGAGGGGGTAAGGTGATCAAGAAAACATAACACAAAGGAAAAATATAATGAAGAGTTGAACTACGCATAAAAACTTAAGAGCAAAGCGCACTTGGAAAATTCATGTCTTTTCTTTCAGTTTGTTATTTCTCAAATTTCACGTTCTCATGCAACTTTTCTAATTGTTCAATTCTTTCATAATGCCATAATTTAGTCTTGCCTAACCAATAAACACTAATTATGGGTATTGTTGCATGGCAGGTACCCATAATGGTAGGACATGAAAAAGGCGGTAAACTTTTGTTCACGGAAGAAGAACAAGCCAAGTACGGGATAGGTGTGGAGACATGAGGATTGAATCAGTTCACCTTCAAGCACACTCTAAACTTGGATAAATCCATCCTAGAGGAGCCACTAGTAAAGCAGCTGGATGACAAGTGTAATCTCTGGAAGTGAAGTATGTGGAGAAAGTGGGACAAGCGGTGGATTACAGTGCTTGTGTAAAGTTCTTGAGGATGTTTGATGCTCGTAGGAACTGTGGCATAGTGAAAGTAAGAAGAGGGGATAATGCCCACCACGTAGAGGTATTACTTAACGCTGAAGTGGTGAAGAAGGCCCTTGGCTTGGCCCCCAAGGCTGTGAAGCATCATAGAAGAGATTTATATGCCATGATGGGGATGAATAGGAGTGAGGTGCGCACAGTGGATGGAATAAGTTTATGCAAGCAAAGATGGCCCATGCCCTCTTCTTAGGACAGAGATACAATGCTTTGATGAACAAGATCAGTGTCTCGGTGTTGGAAAGCATAGCAGAAGGGTCCCCTCAGGAAGTGGATTGGAATGGGTTTGTCATAAAGACCATCGAGACAGCAACAAAGGCCCTTGCTACGGGTGCAGCAGCAGTTGGAGGAGAGTCCCCAGCCTCTATAGCGAGATCAACCCGCAAGAAGTTCTCTACCAAGGCTTCTACCATCAGATACAATGATGTATTGACAACCATTATTTACGAGGCCACCAAGGAAGAAGGGGGAATTGAAGAGATAGTAGCACCCTCCCATCCACTACACCACGAGGAAGACAGATCAAGTGAATGCACCATTAGTGACAGAGAAGAGCCTGAAGCACCATCCAGTCAAGCCGAAGCTGGGGCATAAGGAAAGGCAAAGATTGCGAAGATCCGAAAATAGAAGGAAAAGTAAAGCAAGGAAGAGAAATTTGAGTCGAAAAGAACACAAGAAGAGTCCAAGAGAATGGAGGAGGAATGAAGGAGAAAAGAAGAGGAAGAGTTTGAAAGGATCAGAGAAGAGTCAAGAAGAGCTGAGGAGGAGAGGAAGAGAAGAGTTGAAGATGAAGCTAAAAAAATGAGGAGGAAGGAAGCTGTGGATTTGGCAGAGGCAACTCACAGGTCCATGGAAGAGACCCATGGAGGGGGAGAGATGAGCCCACTGAGCCCGCGTCATGAGGATGGAGTTGGTGGTAATGTAGAAACAGCCTTGGTGGTTGCATGAAAGGGCAAGGCTCCATTGCACCCCCTCCCCTCTTCTGTTGTGCCACTTCCAATTAAAACCACATCCACCATGACACAAGAGTCCGTCAAGTGTGGGACAACACCATGGGCTTGCCCAAGGTTCCCCCAACTCCCAGTTCCATTGCCACATGGACTGCATGCACCACGGAGAGGCAGACACACCCCTTAGGAACTGCACAACTTTGCCTTGTAGGTTAAGATTAGGCCATATCAAGGAGAAAGCACATCAACCAATGGATCTACCCCAACACCATTTTCAATTTCAAGGGTTAATCTTTGTCAAGACAAACTAAATCTTTGTCAGGACACCTTTCCAGAGGGACCCAGTTCAACACCATTTTCAATTTCAAGGATAAATCCCTCCAACACCATCCTCAACGTATACAAACTCAAATGGCTACTTGGCCACCAACACTACCACCTTCCAAGTTACCACCCACTAGTGCCATGGGATAGGCACTAGGCTAGGAGGGGGTAATGTTTACTGCAACACTAGCAACATGAAAAAAGATAAAAAATAGAAAAATATGAGAAGTAGGAAAAGGTGTAGGGCAGGCATGGAGAAGGTGCCCAGAAGAATAATAAGTCCAGAAAAAATCCAAAAGCATGGAAATAATCGCCAAAAGTCTAAGGTGCAGACACTGAAGTCTGGAGGAGTTAAAAGCAAGAAAGTGCACCTTTAAATGCAAAGATGGTCTCAAATCCTTATAAAAGAGTGCCATGCTCCCTCCTATGCAAATTGTAAACTTAGAAGGGCGATAGGACTAGCTAGGAAGTGAAAGAATGGAGAAAAAGGGCCTAGGCCATGGCCGGCCATGTAAAAATTGAGGATGACCACCTGTGGGAAGTAGGGGATGTATATAAACTTGAAAAGTGAATGAGAAACACATCTTGTGTGTGGCAAAAAGCTTCTTAATCTTCTTCTACTTCTCTTCTTCTTGCCTTCTCACTTGTGCTTGAGAGAGGGAGTGAGTGAGTGTGAGGGAGTGAGTGTGTGAGAGTGAGGGATCAAGGAGAAGAAGCTCCCCATCTCCTCTCTTCATCTTCTTCTCTTCTCTACTCTTCTCTTGTCTCGCATGGCTATGGAGGATGGAGCTTGTTGGAGAGGGATTGAGGTTGCTTGAGCTTGCCTCAAGGATCATGGAGCTACCGGTGTGCACAGGAGATGAGGGTACTCAATCGGGCATCAAGGTAAGCTCACTACACCCCATAAGTAGGGAGGCCGCATTAGCTATGTGAGAGGTAGCCATCGCCGATCGGCTTGAAACGCTTGACCAATAAGCAGTCTATAGGTCTCGGGGTTGAGCTTGTAGCTCCCTTCAGTAGCAAACCATAAGCTTTGCTTTGGAAACCTTATTGGTAAGGATGGAAAATTTGGGTATGTTGGGATTTGGCTGGAGGGAAGGAATAGGGTTTGAGTTAGTAGTCGATGGTAAAGTAAGAGGTCCAATCCAGGGTTTACAAAAAGAAGAAGGATCAAAGTGATTTTGATTGAATCTTTAGAAGCTAGAATTGAATTGCTTTGTACCAAAGTTACCATTAACCAAAAATTGTTGCAATCACTTTTCTCATCCGCGAAATTTATCCTCCGCATCATGCGCTAAAGAAATCGCATCCTCCAAAGTATTTGGCTTGAGCATATTCACTTTCCCATAGAAGTGACCAAGCAAATGGAACATATACTTGCACTTGTGGGTTGGCTCAAGAACATCCTCAAGCATTCAAAGTTGAAGTAAGGTAGTCCAGAAACGCTCAGTGCATTGCGGGATGGATTCACGATCTCTTTGTTGCAGGAGATCCCACTATTTGATAGATTTCCCATGGAATTAAGGTGGAAGAAAATTCTACAAAAATTTATTTTGAAAGGCTTCCCAAGTAGAGGGACAATCAAAACTCTTGCGGATAGTGGTCAACCATAATGATGCTCTCTCTGCTAGATGGTTAGTGACACATTTAAGTTTATCTTTTTCAGCATATTGCTCTTCATGAAAATAGTCTTTAAACTGACTAATGAAAGCAAGAACAATTTTTCCATCACATTGTCCATTAAAAGTGTGAAATTTAAAATTTATTTTATTTATCTTGGCCTCTTTCCTAAGAGCTTATGCATAGATTGTTGCATCAATAGTACATCAAATAACATCTTCAAGTTACACTCTGTCTTGATCAATAGTGGATTGTGGAAGTGTAGCCAATTGTGTTTGTAAGTTTTGATGTGCCCTTCACTCTTCTTGAAGCTACATCATGATTAGATCCAATTTCTGCTCCATAGTCAGCTTTGGCAAATCGCCTTCGCCCATAGAATTTTCCATATTATGATCCGACATCTGAGATCTGATGAAGATTCATTACTCTCTTCTAGTCATGTGTGAAGAAGATCACCAGTAACTTGCTTTGGTTATTAGGATGCATTTGCTTTTACGATCTTGCTTTTCTCAGATATGGCAATTGAAAATGATCTTCTTCCAAGTGAAATAGTCTACTGCATAGACTGTGCGTGACAACCTTCTTGTTGTAAATTAGCTCTACCTAGTTGCAGGTGGAAATAAGGGTTTGTTGGAACTTCAAAACTTGCTCGAGAATACCATAGTGTGAACGTCCATTATGAAAGAGATTTTTAATTGAAACTTTAAGCTTGAGAGTAAGCTTAGTAAATAGCTTAAAGCTTTTTAAAACAAAAGCTTAAGCAAATTGGTGGCAGTGCGCAAGACATCAATATAGCTTCGTTTGAATCACCAAGAGTACATTCTTTCACCACAGATTGTGAATTTTAGAGAGCTTAGAGCTTAAGCTCTCTAAGCTTAAGCATTAAGCTGAACCTGTCACTATTGCGGAGGGGATCATTGGACATTAATTTGATTTCTTGTCTTAGAAAAGAAATGGGCCAATGGCTCTTGCGCTAGCCACAAAAGGATTACGACCATTCCATAAGATAACCACATCTATGAGAGATGTATGTGTCTCATCTCGGGTATCTTGATCCAAGCTGATCCACTCCCCTCACAAAAGTTGCCATCTTCTTTATGCACAGAGTTTGTTTAGCGATGAAATACTTGTAATTAAAAAAATAATAATGGTAAGTAAATGCGAATAACACAATAATTTATCTAAGCAAGACCTATGTCAATTAAATCAAGGCATTCAAAGTAGTAAAAAAGATTTACCTAAATGTGAGATCAGATTGGTTGACCCTCCATTCAATCATCTTATCAAAATGTGTTCTTTTAACTTGCCAAGACTTACCCAATAGCTGACTCATCCATTCCTGGGATGGACACTTGCATTGATAAGTAATCTTTATTTTCTTTAGAACATCACATGAACTAAACAAATGTGCAAACAATGAGAATGGAATAAACGAACTAAGATGCACATCTTTGGAGCCTATGGTGGGTTTCATAGTACTATTGATGTCAGATTTTATCTTGGACTTACATGCTCCTAAAAACTCCAAGCTACCAATCAACCATTCACCACTAGATAGTGGCGGCAATGGGATATGCTGTAATCTCTAGCTTTCTACTATATACAATGAATTATAAAAAATATATTTGGAGTTGTAAGTTGAATTGCAGAGTTATTATCATCAAAGAACCTATGTCTTAATGTCAAACATGTATCTTGTCATTCAAACATTCCACATTCTGCCATTCATGCAAGTTGATGGATATAGAGCTGTCAGTAAAACAATATTAAATTAGAACACTGCAAAGATTTTTACAAACAACTCTGATGCAAAAGAATAAAAAATGATAAAATTTTAAAACTTACTATTTTGTTTATAATTCGCAATGTAGTTCTTGTCGTGTATAGAGATTTGTTTCTGCGTATAAACATGTTGGATCAACACTTTGTTACTGTACTTGTTCCATTAAACACTTTTTCGAACTCTAAAATTCTACCTTTCTAGTGTTTGCTAGGGTTTGCAACATTCCTACACCTGACCTTGAAACTCCCTTGAGTACTTGGGTGCATCAAAATCCAATCCAACTTATAGTACTTATCACAAATCCAATTACCGCCATTATCTTTCCTATTGAATACCTCCACTGCAAGTATGTTATTGATGTTTTTCCTCTATGAAGACATATATGATAACCAAATAGAAAAGTTACCTATCACTATGTGTAGAATTTGTAAATATTCTCTCAAAATGAAATAAAATTTAAATGAAAAAATTAAAAAAATACATTGTACCTGTAATTATTTTCACAAAGAAGCCTAGAGATGTTGAACAAGAAGTTGACTTATAACAAGACCATTGTTCCTTTACTGACAAATTCCTAGAGTAAAAAAACAAAAGAAATATCGAGTCAAAGCATAAATATAACTTACATAGGCTTTGTCCAAATGAGTTGAAACTTAACCATAGAGCAATAGAAAAAAGTGACAATATACCTATAGCTCTCTTTGCAAAGAATCCCAAAGATGTTGAAGAAGTTGAGTTTTAAAAAATCATTATTCTCAACCCTCAAAGACTCTGGGAGTAAAAAAACAAATGAAAACTCAGTATGCATATAGTTTGCATAAATTTTTTCCAAACGAGATAAAATTTAACCATGGAGTAACAAAAAAACAAGACCGCATACTTGTAACTTTGTTTACAAAGAAACCGTAAGATATTGAAGAAGAAGTTGAGTATTCAAAAGATCATTGTTCTTGACTATAAGAGACTCCTAGAGTACCAAAACAAAAGAAATTACATGCCAGAGAATGCACATAACTTGCATAGGTTTTATCCAAATGAGATAAAACTTTACCATAGAACATCAATGGAAGAGAACAATATACATGCAACGTTTTGTGATGAAAATCTTAGGGCTTTGATAGAACAAGCTCTGCTCTCATAAAACGTGTGAAACTCACTTTGTGTTTGTGTAGAGGAAATGAAATTTCACAGGGTTACAGATAGGGCAAGCAACAATGAGGCTATAAGATTTCATCAGGAAAGAAGAAGTGGGGAAAGAGATATGATGAATTTGAGATCCACCTAAGAAAGAAGGGGAAAGTGAAAAGGGGAGAAATGAAAAGTCAAACATAAAAAAATAAGAAAATGAAAATTCGAGTCACAAACTTATAGGAAGTATCCGGATTGTATTCCCCACATTTTCCCTTATTGTTGCTGAGGGAAGATTTGAGCCAAGATATGGCTGGAAGATTCATGTTACATGAATCTAGAATCCCAGCTCTCTCATTGGTTAGGCCTATATTTATTTATTCACTCCTTAAGGGGTAAAAAAGAGAGTTCATATTTCTCCTAATGAACGTCATCCCTTATGTCTTCGGCTAGGTCTGCATCCAGAGTTAAGAATGATTTCTGCTCGTAAGAGGGTTTAAGGCTCGCAAGTGGCTGGGGTTTGATGGGGCTAGAAGGCTCGATGGCAAATGGTGGTAATTGCCTATGAAGCGATGGTTGAGCCTCGTGGATAAGCGTCAGAGTAGTAGCTATTAATTCATTGATAAAGTGTGTGCCCTGGTCATTAAGTAGTTTGATGGGGCAGCCGAATCCTGAGATCACTTGCTCCCATAAGAACTTAGAAGTCGTTCTAGAATCATTCTTTCATGTCGTTCTCACTTCTGCCCATTTCGTTAGGTAGTCTGTAGCCACAATGATATATTTGATCAGCAAGTGCTGTGCCGTAGGACTAATGGGTCCTATCACTACAAGGATTTGAGCTAGTAGCGATGGCGGGTAGCGGCGTCGCTATTTGTGTCGCTATTGGCGTCGTTGCTTTTGAGACGCAAATAGCAATGCAAATAGCGACGCTCCACAGGGAAAAAAGTGGGTTGAAACCAAGTGCGGCTTTATTTTGCATTTGCACGTTTTGTGTTTTGAGAGCGACAGCGAGGGAGAGAGTGACTGTCGTGAGAGAAGGAGAGGAAGAAGACTTGCCGCCACCACCACTGCCGTTGTTCGCAAAGGAGAGGAGGAGCCTTCATCGCAAAGAGGAGCCACCCCACACTCGCCATATCTCATCGGTGTGTCTCCCTCTCTCTTTCTTTTGCTTGTTTAAGGTTTAAATCACTTTCTCTTTTGCTTTTTTAGGAGAGGAAATGAGAGAGAAAGAGAGGGAGAGGGAGAGAGAGGGAGAGAAAGAGAGAGAGGAAGAGGGAGGGAGAGTGCATTCTCTCTCTCCCTCTCCCTTTTGCTTGTTTAAGGTTTAAATCACTTTCTTTTTTGCTTGTTTAGAAGAGGAAATGTGAGAGAAAGAGAGAAAGAGAGGGAGAGGGAGATAAAGAGAAAGAGAGGGAGAGGGAGAGGGAGGGGGAGGAAATGAGAGGGGGAGAGAAAGAGAGGGAGAGGGAGGGAGAGTGCATTCTCTCTCTCCCTCTCCCTTTTGCTTGTTTAATGTTTAAATCACTTTCTTTTTTGCTTGTTTAGGAGAGGAATTGAGAGAGAAAGAGAGAAAGAGAGGGAGAGGGAGAGAGAGGGAGAGAGAGGGAGAGAAAGAGAAAGAGAGGGAGAGGGAGAGGGAGAGGGAGGGGGAGGAAATGAGAGAGGGAGAGAAAGAGAAAGAGAGGGAGGGAGAGTGCATTCTCTCTCTCCCTCTTCCTTTTGCTTATTAAAGGTTTAAATCACTTTCTTTTTTGCTTGTTTAGGAGAGGAAATGAGAGAGAAGGAGAGAAAGAGAGGGAGAGAGAGAGAAAGGGAGGGAGAGGGAGAGGGAGAGGGAGAGGGAGAGAAAGAGAAAGAGAGGGAGAGGGAGAGGGAGGGAGAGTGCATTCTCTCTCTCCCTCTCCCTTTTGCTTTTGGAGAGTGTTAAGATATATTGTGAGAGGGAGAGGAAATGTGAGAGAAAGAGAGGGAGAGGGAGGGAGAGGGAGAGAGAGGGAGAGGGAGAGAAAGAGAAAGATAACATATATTGGAACGATAGCATATCCATGATTATGGTAATGGTATCCACTTTGCTTTTTTTATGGGTACCATTACATCGACTCCTTAAGAGGGCTAAAAATTAGTCATACACTTTATAAAGTCTAATTAGGAGATTTAAGATGCACGATAATAGACTTATCGATAATGGTATGCAATGTGCTTTGCCATGGGCCACGTACATTAGTGACTCTTTAAGATGGCTTAAAATTGGTTATATCCTTCATAATGTCCAAGTAGGGGATCTAATTGTGATATGCATAATTCATTGTTTTTGTATTAACTTTATAGGCATAACAAATTAGAAATCATGCCAACTAGTCAACGGAAGGACTAAAAGAAAATGATATCCTAGCTAATGGTCATTACGATACTTCATCAAAATGAACCAAAAAGTATTGTTATAGAAGAAGAATCCCTTAAATTGAGCATAGGATATTTTCTCTCAGGTCTTATGACCATGAATAGAATTGATTGAAACAAATTTTATTACCATAGTTGATAATTAATTTCATAGATGGCATTGATTTTAATACGCGGTCCTAGGACAAAAAAACCACATTTCTAAGATGCTTTTTGTTGAGACTGATTTATTATTAGACTAAGAGATCCTCAATGATGCTCATAAATGGATTACTTATACTCAAAGCCCTCTAGTGTAGTTGTATAAGTAATCCTAGTAGATCCCCTCTAAGATACTCAAAGTACATAACCTAGAGACCGTAGCTAGGTATATAAGGTATATGGTTGTACAAGAAGACACCTCAATAATTGACTTATCACCATTAAATCCCTAAGAAGAATCGTGTTCCATCCCCTTCAACTCTATATTCACCTCGTGAAGAACTTGATTAATCATAGCATCCTTGTCACCAATCTTTTTGTTGCAATGATGAAGTAACATATTCATTACTTTTCCTTTTAGCATCTAAGCCATTATCCAATCTTTTAGTCAAGTCCAAACATTTAGTCTTCGACTCATGAACCTTATGAACCAATGCTTTTTTTTTTTACAATAACGAATAATTATCTACTGGGACAAACAAATCCTTGAGCATGGTATAGGGCCGAGATATAATATCAATAAATCTCTCAACTACTATGTACAATGCAAGAGCTTATGGTCAACTTGCAACTTGACATACATCTCCATAAAGCTATCCATTTGAGTCTCGTTTACTGTAATGTAGATAAGATGGAAAATGAAGAAGGTCTTATTGTTCAAGATCGCGAGGCGTATCTTAATCAGCGTGTCCCATGTCCTTGCTCTCAATGCAAGTTGGCAATTAGATGAAAACGCCGATTGTCTATAGAACACGTATGATGATTTGGGGAGTTTCAATATGAGATCATTGATCATGCGATTGTGGATTTTCAACAAACGGTAATTTGAAGTTAATATTAATCATGCATTGTACTCGCAAGCTAATTGAAAACCATACACAATAAGATTGGGTCTTGTTGGCAAATTTTCTATCCAGGGGGGTGATGTCTCGTCCCAAGGGGGAGTGCACCCTTTGCGGCCAATTAGAAGAGTTCGTGGACGTGCGATGGATGGATTGCAAGAGCCAATCCACCACTCGCAAGGCCAATCTATACCGTCAATGCAGAGGAGACAGACAACCTTCTCGACCTACCTACAATCTTGGAGCTTGAGATGGAGGCAATGATCGATGCATTGATTCCCATGGATGTCGAGACATCTGATCCGCTTAGAGAGGAAGCATCCATACCATTATATGATGGGTGCCGAGTATCTCGGTTGAAGACAATGCTTGCACTCTTAAGTGTGCAAGCAAAATACGGGTGGAGCGATATGAGTGTGACCAAGTTATTCAGGTACCTTGCACATAGGCTTCATTGATTATTATTTTTTGACACTATTATTACAAACATTTGTGCTTTTTAAAGGTGTTTTATGGTTTTTTTCAGGTTATTGAAATATCATATATTACCACCTATAAATACCATGCCTGAGTCTCGTGATGATGTACGACATGTTTTACGGAAGCTTGGCATGGACTACAATAACATCCATGCATGTATCAATGATTGCATACTGTTTCGAGATGAATACGAGACTATGGAGACATGTCCAAAGTGTGGTGCTCACAAGTATCGACAGGACTTGCAAGGGCAAACCATCCCTCAAAAAGTTCTCAGACACTTTCCGCTCATCCCCCATATAAACCACATGTTTCACACATCCGGCATGGCAAGCTTAACAACGTGGCATGTGCAGAATAGGTCCACGGATGGAGTTCAACGAATATCAGCGAATTCGCACGCATGGAGCCACATTGACTCTACCTTCCCAAGCTTTACGCGAGAGCCAAGGAATATTTGGCTCGGTCTCGCAATGGATGGTGTGAACCCATTCGGTCTGCGCTCAACTTCTTACAGTGTGTGGCCTATAGTGCTTGTTAACTACAACATCCCTCCATGGCTTTCTACGAAGAAAGGACATCTCATCCTTAGCTTGCTCATCCCAGGCTACTACAAAGTAAAAAATATGGACATGTATCTTCGTCCATTAGTTGATGAGCTTAAGATTTTGTGGGAGGAGGGGGTCACTGTGCAAGATATGAGCAGGCGCAATGGGACTAAAATCCCATGATTGGCATAAGATATGTCAGGTTTGTGAACAGAATGGATTGTAATTAGCGTGGGCATTTTGCAATTTGAAAACTGGCCATTATTCATAATGCTTTCTCATTTGTGGTAGTTTGTCCTATCGATCGCAATTACAGGATGCCTTACTCTAGAAATTCGCGGGGCCATTTACAAGTTATCGACTTTGGTGCAATGGATCTCACAGAAAGAGATTAAGATGTCCTCTATTGAATTTGTGAGGCGAGGAGCAGTGGAGACGGTCTGTCTCTTTGAGAAATACATGCCCACTAGCATGCTCACGATACAAGTCCACCTTCTTGTGCATCTTGTGGACGAAGTGGAGATTGTTGGACCTGTCCATACGCGACGGATGTTCTTCCTGGAGCGCTTCATGAAAACCCTGAAAGGCTTTGTGCAACAATGAGCTTGGCCAAAAGGTAGCATGGCCGAAGGTTGGTTGGTGTCAGAGATGTTAGTGCATATCTCACAATGGCTACCAACGGTGGAACCAAACAATGAAATGCTATGGGCGCTGAAGGATGATGATAGACTGACTGGACATGTGGTGGTTGAAAATGGGGTAGAAAAAAGAATGGATGCCTCAATGGAAGAGAAGGTGAATCACTTTTGTATGTTGCACCATGCCTCCATGGAGACGTGGCTCGCCAAGTACTAGATTGCAAGGCAAGATTGAGAGGAAACGCGAGCTGAATTCCGACGTAGTATACATCATCGACTGATTCGATATCCTGAAGGCATGGAGGAGATGCCGCGATTTATGTCAACACGATGGTTGCATGGAGCCTTGACCGCAGCATCCAGAGAAGGGACAGAGGTCTCAATGGAGGAGTGGGAATTCTCGAGGGGATGTAGCCCAAAGATGATGAGGGGTTTAGAATATATCGTATCTAAATTTTATATGCGACATCTAATTTAAGTGTTTCAATGTACAGTACAAAATACATAGTGCAGTGTGGTCGCGCGGACGACATTTTCACGTGGAGCGTATTGACAAAATGCGCTCCACAATGGACTGTGGTGTCATGGCAAGGTTCGAGCAAGAGAGACGGCGACGAGCAACGAATCCAAACACGATTGTGGATGAGATGGAGTATTTTGGAAACTTGCAAAGTATTATTAGGGTGGATTACCATAGCTTCTCCATGATACTATTCGATGTCCAATGGTTCAAAGTGGTACTTGGAGGAGCTGAAGCAACAGTTCGACGAGGTCCATCTGGATTTCTCGAAATAGATTCCGAAAAAAAATGGACGGATTTGCGCGACACCTTTGTGTTGCCGGCCCATTGTGAACAGGTGCATAGAGTCATTTGCTTGCTAATTGTAATACGACATGGTTTATGTCACAATGGTTTGAACTCACTTTGTATGTGTTTGTGAACAGGTAATCTTCTATCCAAACCCTCGACAACCTCGATGGTGGTATGTTATACCTTCAACTCCCCGAAGTGCGAGAGTATATGATCAAAGCGATGTTCCGAGCATAGATGAAGATAATATGCAAATAGAGGGGTCGATATTACAAGGGGTGGAGGCCGCCGCAAGCTTGGAGCCTGCATCGGCTAACAATGATGGAAATACAGGAGTCCAAGAGTTTTTTGAGAATGAGACAGACTCATTCTTTTGTGGTGACATGTCTATCGACCTTCCAGTGTATGCGGAGTTGTGTCAGGAGATTAACATGGGACCATAGGATACTTCATTCTTGGAGCATCCACTTACTCAATTCGTTGTTTAGATCTCTTATAAAGGTACATAAGATATGCATTTTAAGAGGGATTTTCTAAAAATGATTTTTATTACTGTGCTTTGTATAATTTAAATTGATTATTCTAACACCATTTTTTATATGTGCAGGTGGTATTTTCAGGATGAGTCGAGGGATGAGCGATGAGGAGTTGCAGGACATCTTCACACGCATGTCTCCTGACGGGACCTAAAACGGGCCGGCACTAGCTCGTGCACTAGCCGGACCTCTATCTCACGTGCTCAACAACCCCACGGCCTCGCGGCCAGGAGCGTTGATGACACATACATTGCCTTCCTAAACATCTTATGTTTGTATTACGTCGTTTGTAGTCCACTTTTCTCTCACCGAATACTCCTCAGAGGGAGTTCCTTACACATTGCCTAATGGCACGAAGCACAGACATAGGGGGTCCTCCAATGGCTGAGTGCCGCCACCCCTCTACAACTCTCCTACACCTTGGGGATTGGCCCCTCGGTGCGTCGCTCAACATATAAACATTTCGCACAAAATCCACTCAAGGTACCAATTGATCGTATACAGGAATGTACCATTGTCCTTACTTCTCTTTCCCCCAGACCCCATGACTAGCCTATGTCAAGATTGTGGGAGAGAAGGAAGGAGTCTCACTTGTAGCTTTCTTGCTTGCATAGTGGGGGAATACACACAAGGGTGGAGGCTGAAAAAAATTTTGCTCTTCTTAGTTGTGTAAGCCAAAATAACTCTCTTACAAAGAAATAGAAGAACCCTATATATGGGTCTCAAACCAAAGACAACTAACTAAGGTGGCATACTAACTGAGCCACGAACTAGAGTAGATAAGGATAGCTGTCATCTAGCTATTATTCATGGGCGGTGTACCAACCGCATCTACAACTGACAAGTCGGTGACATAAATGCACAACGGTCACCCTGGCATATCACGAGTGGAGCTCGATATCTCAATAGCCTATGGCTTAAGGTGTCCTGTCTCTCACTCAACGTGGGTCAAGGTC
Organism: Lygodium microphyllum; assembly: GCF_053477565.2. Taxonomy (NCBI): domain Eukaryota; kingdom Viridiplantae; phylum Streptophyta; class Polypodiopsida; order Schizaeales; family Lygodiaceae; genus Lygodium; species Lygodium microphyllum. Next base: position 91,356,195 of record NC_141157.1, read on the forward strand.
CTAATGAAAGCAATTGCTGTGCATCCAGGATTTATGTATATTGTGAATGCTGAGTGCTCAAACAATTATAAAATTAGTATTGTGCACATGTGGAAAACATCCTTTTAATGGTTTTCAGCTATACCGTTCTTATGCGGCGTTGCATGAACCTAGCACCGAGGAAACCCTCGTGCTACTAGGCCCTTATTTTATAATTATTCACCGACCTATATGATATGCAAACAAAAACTAGCAAGCTTTTCATCAGTTCACTCAGCATTTAGACACATTTTAACCACTCTACCCTCCCATCGATCAAATGTTGTATTGTTGCATAGATTTATAAGGCATTTTGCCATCATTTTATGTGTAAAAAGCGGAAAAAGACACACTAGAACAAGAAGGTGGGGCTGAACTGAGGCAAATCCTCATGCTTCAGTGCCCACAAACATTCACGAACATTGTTCTTAATTTTCATTAGTTTTCGGCACCCGAAATGCATTTTTTCCCTATTTTTAGTGGTTTTTCTCTATTTTCCTTATTTTTAGCATTATTTAATTACTAAAAATTCAAAATAGGTTATGGGCTGTGGCCCTTAGTTCCTTCTTGTAACAAAAATGAAAATTTAGTTGGTGTTCCTATTTATTCTTCCATTTTTATGCTCAAAAACATCATTTTCCCTTGGTTTTCCATATTTTACTTGTTTTAGTGTATTATTTTGGGCCACAAGATGCGTGTTTTTTCTGATTTTCTGATTATGATCAACAAATACTCATGGAAGACAGCAACATAAATAATTTTTAGCCCACATGAACAACATTTTATCAATCAAAAGCCATGAAATCTCAAATTTCCTTTGAAAAAAATTGAATTACCGCTTATTTGCGTGTTTCGAGTTTCATGTCCATGGCTGCAAATCTGAAAATCAGCAGCACTTCATGCTCATGGCGATCACATGTCACCATTTCCAGCCTGTGGAGCGATCCGATCGATGCCAGACAAGCCTCCACCATTCTTTATTCTTCCTTTCTCTTCCCGCATGAATCCCCCCTTAGAGGAAAGAGAGGGAGGAGAGAGAAATACTGATTTTCTCTCTCTCTCTACAGGTTGCCATTGTGCGCGCGAAGGACGGCGATAAGAGGCCGAGAGAACAGGGATTTCAGCCCTGGCTTCAGATAGCATGGGTGTATTGTAGTGCCCAAGGCCCTCCCTCTCCACACGTCGCTCTGCGCCTCCCCTCCATGGTTTTTTTTTCAATCGCTGAAAAACCCCCCCCCCCTCCCATTCGCGTTGAATTTGGGGCCCAAAGGGGCCCCCAAAGGGTGGCACCCTTTCATTTCTCTTTTGACCGGCCGGTTTTTGGCCTAACTCTAGTGTCCGGCGTCCGTTTTACAGTCCGAAAATTTCTGTGAGTTCGTCTCGAGGTCCCGCATTGCCTGCCAATTCCTGTGACTCGTACTGGCATACAGAAAAATTACTAGAAATCTAGAAGTGTTACACGGGCGTCCTTAGAGCACTTTGATGCTTAAAATCGTCCTAGATCGAGCTGCCGCCTTTGACATTGAATATTTTTCCCTTGATATTCACAATTTTTAGCTATTTTTAAGCACTCCTCAGCACCAAAATTCTGCTCTCATCTCCATACCAGCTCGCGAGATTCAGAGAGATGGCAGACCAAGAGCTATCTCGTTCTTCGTCAAGGCGCTCTGCTAGATCTGCTTCAACGCGATCAGATGCTTCAGCTTCGAGCAGACGATCTCGATGCTCATGACTTGGGCCAGAGGGAGGGACTGTATCGGGATCAGGGGGATGCTGCTGTGGAGACACGGATGTGGTATCTCCGTCTCGTCGTTCAGCTGGGGCTGCGTCACCTCGAGGATTTGTCACACCTGTGGGGACGTCTACTCCAGTTACTCCGGCTTTTGTGCAACCGTCAGCAGGTGGCACCCCTTCTGGTGCCACCCCTTTGGGTGCCACTCCGAGAGAGGTTACCCCCGTCGGTACACCGGATGCAAAGGGGTCTCCTAGATATGCCCAAGAGCATGGACGGAGATGGGAGAGGACCCATCTTAGGTAGACTCCTAGGGGTTATGGATATCTGGTCGATAGTAGGTGAGGAGCCATCATCATGAATGATGAGGGGAGGAGGGTGATGGCTCGCATGAGAGAGTTGTGCCAACAAGTTTTTTGGCACAATGTCCTTGATCATTGGAAGAACATACTGGAGGGGAGCAAGGACTACATAGTAGCATCCTTGCACGAGGAGTTTCCGGTGCCAGCCGCAGTAGATAGATTCTCTACGGGCTGGATGATGGATTGCATGCGTGCATACATGTCACATAGATGGTCCGACGCACGCAAGGCAATCAAGAGTGGGGCTGCAAAGCCCGAGTGGTTAGATGTAGACGACTGGCGCCGACTGAGGGAGGAGGCTACAAATTCACTAGGACGTTGGAGTCAGCACCGCGAGACGACGAGGGCATGACTCGAGGCCGGAGTGGTCCATCATCTTGGGAGTGGCGGCCACAGGACATATTTGGAGGACTTTGTAAGTTTCTCTTTTGTTTTGCTTGTTTGTTTTTTTGAAATATTCTTTGTACTAACAATCATGTTTCTAATAGTTAGTATTTTGTTTTCTTTGCAGCACTCCATTACAAATCGCGATCCGCAAGGCCTTGAGACTCGATATGCAGAGAGGCACGGTCTCAATGCATTGATTAACCGATTTTAAAGACGCGGCGGCCCTATAAGTCACTCATCTTTCTTGTCCATAGTTACCATGAGATATTTGAATGCATTATTGTATGGTGGATTGATGTGTTGTTTCTTTTTCTGCAGAATCTATTTGATGCTCCTTTGCAGAGGGACGAGCTTTCGGGGGACGAGGATTTCTAGCTCGCCCTTGGATCCTTGGAGCTCACACACCTTTATTTTTTAGTCGTCTGATCTATGTAGACATTTTCTATGTATTAGTGATATCTTGTTATGATTGTACCAATCGCTTTTTATGCGATCATGTATTTATTTCATGTATCAGTTTTATGATTTCAGTATACATTCTTTTTGTTTACAAGCGCTTTGTATATAGTAGTACAGAAACTATTTTGTATGGCTCTCATACAGCACACAATGTTATATGTGGCAGGGCTGCCACAAAATTTTTTTTCCCTCTTACTGTCGCTATTTGCGTCGCAAATTTACTGCTCGCATCGCTATGCGCGTCGCAAATTTACTGCTTGCGTCGCTATTGGCGTCGCTATATGCGTCGTATTTGCGACGCAAATAGAGATGCCAATAGCGACGCCAATAGCGACATTTCTATGGCGTCGTCAATAACGACGCTTTTTGCGACGACGGGGGAAAATTTTATTGTTTGTATTTTCGTCGCTTTAAATGTCGGTATAAGGTCTATATCTTGTAGTGTATAAAGTTGATCCCCCATTTTTTGAAGGGTTGTCGTGCAATGATTGGGGTCAACTCCATTTGATCCTTGTGAATCGAGAACAATACTTGACAAATTGTGTTGCATCGCGAAAAAGCGTGGGCCACCACAGTTGAGACTATAGCACCTTGCGCGCTGTCGTGTCTCTGCTAAAGTGTCCCCCAGCAATTCCGCTATGCGCCTCTGTGAGTACATCGTGCATCTCATGCTTGCATACGCATCTACGCAATAACCTCTCTTGCCCTAACCTATATAGTTGGCCTGCTATCAACTGATAGGGTTGGATTTTGAGGATAAGTTGCCTAAGTTAGGCCTTTTCTATCGGTCACTCAGGCAATCCATGCTCCAGCACTTGGACGATGTCATTTGCCCAATATGGCATTAGATCATCCTTGAATAAATCTCTCTCGTTGGAATTGTTAAATATTGGGCATCTGGTAATTCATCGGTAATGCCTCGTCCAACGGCCTCTCCCATGGGGATGCGTGAAATGTGGTCATCCATGTAGTGCTATTTTCCCTTCTATACAACCACGGAGAAGTCGAATTCTAAAAGCAAAAGGAGCCATTGAGGTATGCATCTTGTAGTGCAAGGTTTGTTTACTAGATACAACAAGGCTTGATGGTCCACAAAGAAAGTAAAAGGTGTAGCCAAAAGATAATGCCGAAACTTCTTTACAGCAAATACCATGGCTAAACCCTCTCTCTTAGTCGTCGAGTAGTTCATTTCAGTCTTAGTGAGTTATCTGCTAGCAAAGCTCACTAGATAGCCGAGGTTGTGTTCACCAAGTTGGCACAACATTGCCCCCACGGTGAATTTTGAAGCATCAATATGCACATGGAAGGTAATGGTCCAATCTGGGGCTCGTAGGATCGGTGTAGTAGTCAGAGCCTTTTTCAATTCCTCGTATGCTCGTTGACATGCTTCAGTCCATTTGAAGACGATCAATAGCTTGTACAAGGCAATCAGTATATAGTTTAGCACAAACCGATAGTATCCTATATGGCCTAAGAAGCATTGAACTCCCTTATAGTTGATTGGGGGCAGAAGATAACCCTGACTTTTGAGAAGACAATAGCAATGCCGTTCTTTGATACCACGTTCCCTAGAATGCATCCATGTTTCACCCAAAACTAGCACTTTGAGGGGTTCAGGGAGAAACGATATAGGTGACACCCCTCAAAGACTGCTTGAAGTTTGTCTAAGTGTTCTCTCCAAGTCGAGTGAACACACAAGTCATCCACGAAGACCTCCAATTCCTTAAAAAGCATGTCTTTAAATATGGTGCACATGAGGCATTGGAAGGTGGCTGGGGCATTAGTCAACTCAAAGGGCATGACTATGTAAGCAAAGATGTCCCACTCAGTGGCAAAGGCAATCATCGGTAGGATGCAATTGCACTTGATTGTATCCAGAGAAGTCATCCAGAAAGCTGTAGGTCTCTTTGCCTGCCACTCTTTCAAGCATGTTTTTGGTGTATGGAAATTGGTAGTTGTCTCTCTTAGTGGCAGTGTTCACCTTCTTGTAATTGACGCACACTCTAATCTTTTTGTTTTTCTTCATCACTATGACTATGGGCAACACCCATTCTGTATGTTAGATTTTGTAAATGAATCTTGCTCTCATCAGCTTGTCAATCTCCTTTTTGACTGCATGAGCATGTTTTGGATTCATCGGGTATGGTCGCTACTTGACTAGAGTTGCATCTAGCGTCATGGGTATGTTATGAGTCACTACACTCAGATCTACCTCCTTAAGCTCTTCTAAGGACCAAGTGAACACGTCTATATACTCTTGCAAGAGAGCAACAAGACTTGTCTCCTCTTCCTTAGTCAAGTCATCGGCAATTAAGACCAATTGAGGAGTCTCTCCCTCCTGTGCTAGGTTCACCTCCTTGACCTTGGTTGGGTCCCTCAATGGGTTCACTCGTTTGCCCTTGGTGTTTGGTATTACCACTCCGTCACCCTTCTTGAATTTCGTAAATCTATTTGGGAGATCCTAGGGCTTTCTTTGCTCTTCAAGTTGTGTGCCCCTAAGCTGCTTTGCCTCTTCTTCCCTCAACCGTCTGTGCCTCAGGTGGAGGGGTAGGTCCCCCTTGGTGCGTTTGGTCTTGGATGGTCTAGGTATTTATGGTTCGCTATTTGAGCTTACTTTTGACTTAAATTTGAACTCGCCATTTTTGCTAGAAGAGGTGGTTTCTCCTGGTGTTCACAACTAAGTGGGTGACTCTGTTCTAAGCACTGGTGTTGTACCTGGTTGGGTTAGGCTTGCTTCTTCAAAATATATGGCTCCTATGTGTTCCAACCAAGCACGGTCACAATCCATGTGCATGACCCCTGGTTCTATCTTAAAGAAACTCTTGTTCTGTGGCTTGGAGTCCTCTCATATGTGCTCTATTTCTCGTCCCTCAAAGTCGTATTCCACCGTGTCCATCTCACCCTCACTTTCCTCATTGAAAGAAAGACAGTCTTCGTACTCGTCATTGGAGTCATCTTCATCCATCTGCTCATCATCTCCTAGGTTTTGGTATATCTCTTGTTTCTGATTGGGGACGAGGGCCCAATTGTGCATGAGGTTTAAATCATGCACCCTGGTCCATTGCCACCTTGGCTCGTCTAACAGATCTTGGAGTGGCTTGAAGTTTGATGTTGGATTGCTAGCTAGCTTGCCAGTGAGATACTCTAGAATCTCTTAGAGGTCCCTCTTATTATTTGGAACTTGGAATGTGACAGGTTTAGGTCGCCCACGAGGGGTTATTGCCATCATGCTCACTGGTATGGTGTCATGATGTTATGAGGACACAGTGTGAAAAAGTATGGAATGCATCATCATCCGACTTCTTTATTGATCTAGAGAGTCAATGTGATCTGAGCCATTATAACTAGTGTGAGTTGCATGGATTATTCGAAAATACTAGATTTTTGGATAATTTTAGTCTATTTTTGATATTATTTATTGTAAAAATCCAAAAAAGTTTGAAAAAGCTTCTAGATTAGGATGGCATGCAAGAAGCTATTTGCATTTTTAGCCAATCAGGGGATTTTCATAAGAAAGACAGATTGATGAGATCGCACACGTCGCGATCACTGTAAACAGGCTGAAAACTGCAGATTGAATTGAAAGAAGAAGGATTGATCTGGGAGATGTGTGACCAGGTGTCTTGGGTGTCCTGAGGTTTTACCCCCCTTTCAAAGCCAACGGAGCCATCACATTTGGGTTCCGAGCAGCAGAGGAGTTGTAATTTTTATGCATGTTTTGTTCTACGAAGAAGCTCCAGGAGATCTAATGCTTGGAGATTGCTTCTGACTAGTGTGAAGATTTCAGGTTCTTTCAGTACATATTGATTCAATTAATTGTGATTTGTTTTTGTAGTGTTTACCACTTGGGTATTCTCTATCTTCTCTTCCATCTCCTATATCTACTTCCTTCTACTTCTGATCCCCGGTGTGGATTCGACCTTTCGACAAAAACCCTCTGACATTAGTGAACCCGACGTGAAAGGTTGTCAGAAGAAGGAAAGACAAGATGGGAGAATCTTTGAATACATTCTCCAGTGATGTTTTGCAACAATCGGTGCAAAATATGAATATGCTTATGCAAGTACAACAACAACAACAGGTGATGCAAGCTTCAGCTCTCAAAACAAAAGTGTTGTGATGAATGCTTTGCAAGCACTTGAGTGTGAGGTGAAGTTATCCAATGGAAAGAATATATCTGTATATACAGATACCTATGCTCAAAAGATGGAATTCTTTGTAGTGGCTCAATTTGCATGGATCCGGTATTTTGTATGTGTTATTGTTTATGAACTGAAAGCATAGATTACTAAATTATACTTGCAGGATGCAGACTGGGTAGCCTTCAAGAAGACACACAGGGAAGAATTTTACGTTGAGGACACCAATTTGATTATACACAAGACTTTTCAAGAGTGGGTTTTACAACCCAATAAGGGTCTTGTGCTTACGGAATTGTTAAGAGAATTTGAAAGTTGATTTGAGCAATTGGATCTTGCAGAATAGCAAGCTCTTGCAAGTCAGAAAATTGAATTGTTTCTACAAGCAGCTGATCCTGAGCTTCAAGAGAAGCTTGATGATTTGCTAGAGGATCTGACTACATAGACAGGTTTGAAAACAAAGTGGAGACATGTCAAGGAAGTTGTTACTCCACTTGTGAAGAAGCATAGAAGAAGAGAAAGATTGTATGTCTCTAGCTTGCCCACTGTTACGGGTAAGACAGTTGATGTATCTAGTAAGCCACCAACTTTTGTGGCTAACCCTATGGCTGTACATGCTATTTTTCCCTCTGTTAGGGAAGATGTCTTAGATGAATTGGTCAAAGGGATGCGGGATCTTCAATTGAAGGTTGCAAAATTGGATGAAAAAGGACAAGAGGAAAGGGGACGGGCAACAGCCCCTAAACTTGGAAAAAGATGTATGTGGTGTGGCAATTTGCAGCATGAGAGAAAGGATTGTGCTGCCTATTAGGTGGCCTTGGCACGTCAGCTCATCTTTTGGAAAGATCACAAGATCCATGCATAAGAAATGGGATTGCCTCTTGCTTTGAATTTTGGAAAGGGAGGTATGCAGAAGTTGTTGGAAGACTTGGCTACTCGAAATGCTTATGCGGCAGCACATGCTTCTACTTTTGGTTTACAGTTGGATAGAATGCATGGCCAAGTGATGGTTGGTCCAAAGGTTGATATATGGACACATGATTTACATGCAGCTGAAAAGAGAAAGGTCACTAATAGTGAAATGTCTCATGTATGGCAAGACATTCCTGGCATAACTAGTTGGGAACCACCGGTAGATGCATATTCACTGTATGCATATTTAGCAAAGCTACAAAACACAGATGCACTTGTAGAATAAAAATGAAAAAGAGATGAAGATATTGTAGGGACATCTAAAAGAATGACAAGAAGTGTGGATCAGCCTAAAGCTGCAAATCAGCCACCTTCCGAGCATGTTATGGAAGAGGTCAGCCAGGAGCAAAAATAGGATAACAAACAAGAGGGCAAAAAGAAGGGCAAGTAGCCAGGATATAAGTTGCAATCTGACATTGAGATAGCCACAGATCTTAAGAAGGTTCTTGAAGAATGGATCTTAAATAGTCGGGTGCAATTTACCTTGGGAGAGGTGCTTGGCATTGCCAAGCGAGAATTTCATGATGAGATGATTGACATAATTAAAAGGAAGCGTCAATTTCTTGGTGATACCACTAGTGCATTGTTGCAATTTGAAGAGGAAATTGGTTTGTTGGATATTTGGGCTAAATTTGAGCATGAAGTAAGTATTGGATTATCTATGCAGGATGCTACTAATCAGTGGACATCATGTGGAAAAGAGAAGAAAGTGGCTGAAAATGCATTGTCTTGTAGCAATATGCATGGCGAAGTAAGGCAAATGCAACAATACGGAGAAGAGACTCTAGGATTTATTTCTTGAAGTCACTACACAATAAATCATTGGGTTAGAGCTACCACTGAAACGGTAGTGAAAATAGGGGAATGTGAAACTCCTTTTGTTGATTTACTTGACCATGGGTCTGAGATAAATGTCAGTGAGTGGGGATTGTATGAAAATGGTGCACGACCTATGGACACTGATCATGGTTGGCGTATGAGGGCTGCAAATAATTCTTCATCAGGGGAGCTCTATGCTGCATGTCCTAATGTAAAAGTGATGATTGGTGATGTACAGGAAGAGCAACACTTCTTTGTGCAAGATAATTCCTCATATGCAGTGATTTTGGGACAGCCCTATATTACAAGTATGTGTATGGAAACAAAGGTGCTTGATGATGGTTCTGCTTATGCAAGAGTCAGAAGAAAGAATGGGAGAAAAGCAATCCAATTTCTTATTGTTTGTGTTAATCATCCTAGAAATCGTGATAGGCTTTGAGAGTCTCCTTTAGTTCCAAATGCAAGGGAATTCAAAGACTTGGATTTTCACTAAGCATTGTTGTAATGCGGGGCTACATTAGTGCAGTTTAGAGGGTATACTCGCCTCTTGATGAAATGAAGCATGTATTTACTATTGGTAATTCTCAGTTTACAGCAAACAGTTCATGTTGGTTTAAGCCTATGGAAGCTATGTGTAGGGCTAAACGCATATCTATGAAACGGGCTATTAAGAAACTGAGAGCATTGGGGTTGTTAGTTGAAAGTGATGGCATTTGAGGCATCTTTTATGGGTTGAATATTACTGACACTATGGCTGAAATTTCAACAACTATACATGCAAAAAATGAGGTTGAAAACATAGTGTTGTCAATATGTTCTTTGGATATGTATGATGTTATAGCATTGTTTGCTCAGCAGGAAGGATTACAATGGGCTGAAGCACTTGTGGAGACAAAGTATAAGATAGTTGACAAAAAGGTGAAACAAATTGCTTTGCCACTTCCACCAGAGAGTGAGGGTATGTATGAAAAAGTGTCAAGGCAGTTAAGCTTACAAGATCCTAAAGATATAGGTCATTAATTTACATCTGAAACATTACAGGAATTGAAAGTTTGTGCAAAAGGGTCTCTTTTGCCTGCTGAGAGAGACTATTTTATGCGGATGTAGGCTAGACATGGGAAGGCATTTGCATTTCAGCCAAGTGAAATAGGTTGTGTGGATCCAAATGTTGTCTCTCCTATGGTCATATTTACTATGCCACATGTACCATGGAACTTGAGGCCTATTCCAATGCCTAAAGCTTACTTTCCAAAGTTGATGGATTTGCTAAATGAAAAGATTCGCATAAAGATCTTGGAGCCTTCTTCAGCCCCATACTCAAGTCGTTGGTTTACTGTGCCCAAATCAATACCTCAGTACATTAACAAAGAGAGATGAATGGTCAGTTAAGGAGTTTAAGAAGATCAAGAGGAAAGCCTATGGATTTTTCTTAAAAGATGGATACTTATGGAAACATGCTAAAAAGCAACAGTGTATGCCATTGCGAGTTTTGGGTGATAGAGCTTCACAAGTAACTATTATGCAATAATTTCATGAAAGCTTATGGGCTGGTCATAGAGGTGTTTGGGTTACTTTTACAAAGATCAAAGAAAGATATTGGTGGCACGGTATGTATATAGATGTTGCTCACTTTGTGGAAACATGTACGACATGTCAAATGTATTCAACTGTGAGATGTCGGGATGGATTGCAACCCACATATCCATTATCTCTTCATTTTAAGTGGGTAGTGGATTTGGTCATAATGCCTACAGGTCTTTGGAAAATGAGGTATCTTGTGCTTGCTCGTGAAGACTTGACTAATCAAGTGGAAGGGAGAGCTCTGCGTCCTAAGACGACAAATGCCGTATATACTTTTCTCTTAGAAGAGATCTTTTATCGATATGGCTGTGTGGGAAAAATTACAGCAGATAGGGGTGAGCTAGATGCAGATGAGGCTCATGATTTCTTTGCACGGTTGGGGATAAAGCTTGCTTTAACATCAGCCTATAGCCTTGAAGGAAATGACAAAAGTGAAAGAGGGCATCCACCTATTGTGAAGGCATTGGCAAAAGCATGTGGAGAGAAGGTAAAAGAGTGGCCACGATTGCTCCCTTATCCTTTGTGGGCCGACATAACAACTCATAGTGCTGTTACAGGATATATGCATGCAGAATTGATGTATGGTCAAAAGCCTATCATGCCGATAGAAGAGATGACAGTCACATGGAGTGTGTTACCTTGGGAGGAGGAGTTGAATTGAGAGTTGTTGGCCTTACGTATTAGACAGTTGGAAAGAAAGATAGAAGACATAGAGATAGCAACTACAAAGTTAAGGGCAGCAAGGATATAGAACAAGAAACGGTTTGACAAAAGACATAGACTGAGACCAAGAATCATACAAGATGGGGATTAGGTATTGGTTTATGATAGTAGTTTAGATAACCAGCATATAGTGCCGTGCGTAAAGTTTCCAAAAGATGATTTGGACCCTATGAGTTAAGACATGTGTTTGATAATGCTGCTTATACATTAAATGAGCTGGCAAACTTCTGGTAGCAAGGAGAAGAATCAAATTATTCAAAAGGTGGGAATCTACTACCTATGAGTTGCCAAAATTGGAAGAAAATAGTGGCCATGATACAGGGGCTAGGTAGGAAGATATGGAAGATGAAGAAGCAAAGGATATGGTTGCAGAGGATGAGAAGGACTCAGAATCTGGTGACAACTAGGATTTTGGCACATACCGGAGGATGTGTAGGTTCAGGGGGGGTGGATGTCGTGATGCTATGTGGACACAGTGTGAAAAAGCATGGAATGCATCATCATCCGACTTCTTATTAATCAAGAGAGTCAATGTGATCTGAGTAATTAATATTAGTGTGAGTTGCATGGATTATCCAAAAATACTAAAATTTTGGATAATTTTAGTCTATTTTTTATATTCTTTATTGCAAAAATCTGAAAAAGTTAGAAAAAACCTTCTAGATTAGGATGGCATGCAAAAAGCTAGTTTCTTTTTCAGCCAATTAGGGGATTTTCACAAGAAAGACAGATTGACGAAATCGTGCACGTTGCGATCACTGTAAATAGGCTGAAAACTATAGATTGAAATGAAAGAAGAATAAGGAGTAATCTGGGAGATCCATTGCCGAAGGGTTTTCGAAAGCAAAGTCACAACCACAGAGGTTCTTGAGAAATTTCAAGATAGAAGATCAATCAAGCGAGATCATGATTCAATTTGAAAGCTGAAAATATCAAATGTTTGTACCAATGCAAGTGCGAGATGATCGAATGTCAGAGATTGGTCTCGTCATCAACTAGTTCAGGCTTCCAGCTTCTTGAAATGCAGCATTCAAACTTGAATGTATGCAATACTAGCTGCACTTCACCAAAGTCAATCCAATAGCGAGGGAGGCTAGACAAGTCCTCATCAAAGACAAACTCTGAATCACATAATTTTGGCAGCCACAAGGCAATCTCAGAACACAGTCAATAAAGTCTGCTTGAGCAAGTTAAGTAGATGCCCTTTGCATATCTAGATTCTTCCAGAGCCCAAACCACTACTTGCTAGCCTTGTTCTTATGAAAGAAAAGAGCCGGATAAGTTATGGAGAACCTCCAAAATATCTTCACGAGTCACTTTCCCATCGCCATCCACATCATAGACATTAAAAAAGAACTCCACTTTATTTTTGAAGGCTAGCTTTGGCACTGAAAACTGAGAGAAGGGCTACAAAATCCTTGAAATTCAAGCCATCCAACATCCTTAGCATTCTCTGTGATAACAGGTTAACAGCAAACTCTGAAACGGATAGAAAGTCCTCAGTAGAGATGAAGCCTTTTCCATTGCAATCAAGCTGGTTAAACCTCTCATAGAGGGAGACAATTTCCTGCTGAGAGAGTGTTATAAGCGATCACAGTGTTCTTGGACATCTTCAATGTCGTATTGTGTGAGCATATAGGAAGCCTTCCCTTCAATTCTACCTAGTTATGTACAACTTTTATGAGCCACTGAACCATCTTGAATTCCCAGACAAAATTTCACACATTTGCATGCCCATACCCACATGGGATTGAATTCAAAATATTCCCTGATTAGCAGGGGTTCGCAAGTCTAGAACTCTATAGTTCAGTTGTGTGTCTTGATTCACCCTCACAAGCTGAACATCACCTTGCTCTTTAGCTCTTTGAAATTCAGTTTCGCTTCGAGTAGCATCTTCCAAGTTGATTGGTAGCAATACTACAGCCTGTGATTTTCCTTTCAAGACCTTTCCATACTCTATGTTCTTGTATCTTCCTTAAGGACATGTATCCTTCTTTATCCATGCCTTACTGTCACCAGAACCACCTCCCTCCCTCTACCCTTCCTTTTGATCTGCATCTTGCTGAGTTGTCCTTTTTCTTGGTAACATGAACATGCTCTGAAATGCCCTGCTTCTCCCTCCCTAAGCCTGTTTTTCTCATGGTGTCTTTTTTCAGCATACCACACGCCGTTCTCTCCTGCTTTTTCCTTTGGTCTGATCCCTCTTCTCCTGTGCATTTCGCAGATGTCATCGGCTTCATCCTTTCCACTATTTCTGCTGCCTCGGATTTTTCTTTATTCAAAGCTCTCCAAAGTCCCCTTTCTTTCTGCCTTTTCTCGAAATAGCCAGCTAATTTGCTCCTTCCCCTCTAGAAATTCTCCTGCTTGCCTACAATAGTCTTCAAGCTCTCTATGGCAAAGAAGTAGGTGCATATGTATCATCATCTTCAGCTATAACAAGGATTTCATCTCCTTGACCTTCTGTAGCCTACTCCAAGGAATTCGAGGAAAATCATGGTGCTCATTGTGATAACCCACACTCCATGCTAGTAAATTTAGAGGCCCATAGTAGGAGTATGTCTCTTGTCCTTCTTGTAAAACATAGTGCTCAGATATGAAATGGCGAGCAATAGGATGTAAGCCGCCACCTACGAAGCTAGACAACAGAAGGTACACAAATGGTCTCCAACCCCATGTGTAAATCAAAGCAACATCAAGGGCCACCTGTACCACATCATTGCCGAACTCCCAGAATCCTGGGTTTTTGGGGTTCAGAAACTGTGGTCTAAGGGCATAGAAGAAGAGTTAAAACAAGACCCAACAAGCTTTCAAGAATGTGTTTGTAATAAGCCTTCTTCCAAATAGCTAGGTATGTCCATATCCAGTCCTTCCACCCCTTGATACATGTGATGATCTAGATGATACTTCTGAAATGTCACAGACATTGGCACCCCACAGCCAAGTTTGCAAAAATTCCAAGAAGCTGGTTGTATATCAATGTAGAGAAGGCTAGATTATTATGCTTTAATGCTCCTAAGTTCCTTAAGCTTTTCAAATTAGAAAATTGTTTAAAAATTTCCTGGTCTTCTTGAACTCCCTTGTCGATACCATTTGTATCTTCAGCATAAGCAAACAACTCGAGAAGCTGGAAAAAACCATACTCATTGTAGATCTAGAGCCCATTCTCCTTCTAAATTGTTTGTAACAAATACTAGATTCACTCCCAAACAGCGTCTCTTTTGTGAAATTGAACTTGAACCAAGTGAAGGCAAAACGTTTAGGCAGAGCAAAGCACAACGTCTAAGTATGCACAAAATAACAAATGTCACATACATAAACTTTTTGATGGATTCCACACCTCGGATGCGCAGCAGTACGACATTCAGTCCCTCTTATCATGTGCATCCTCTGGATGGGCCAACTACCCATGATCATTGTCGTCAAGATCCAGGTATAGATCAATCTCTTCATTGTGTATTTTCGGTATATCAGCAAGGTAATTTGTCATATCATCTGTCTCTTCTACTAGAGTTTCTTCTCGTTGCCCTTCTCTTGCTGATTATTTTTCCTGCAATAGGTACTCTAAGCACTGTCCCATCCAATTCTGTCAGCTCATATGTGGCATTGTCAAAGACATATCTGACTATGTACGGCCCAAAGCGAATAGCGTACCTATTTCCATCTGCATGATCTTGACCCACAGCCCAACCTATGCCAATTGGACTAGTGTCAACTATCAATACAATAGGCCTTCCGCAATTATAAAATGCTTTCCTGAGAGTAGGAGAAATCTATAATAACTACTTTAATTTTCGCATGGCTCTAGTGTGGCTCTCATCCCAATAAAATTATTGCCCCTTTCGAAGCACTGATATAAACAATATGCTATGTGTGCAAAATGGGGTATCCAAATCATGTAAAACACATAGGCTCCAATGAATCTCCGTACCTCTGAAGTGGTGGAACAACACTCCGTAATCTTGCCTATAGCATCCACCTTCTCAGTAGGTGAAGGTTTCCTACCATAATACCCACACATATGTCCAACAATGACAACCTCATTTACTCCAAAAATAGATTTTTGACGTGATAGTGTCAAGTTCACTTCTTCTAACCTGGCCAAAATCTTTTCACAAGTTGAAATATGATCAGCCACAAAGTATCTACATCCCTGCTCATTTAGACTCTCATTCTTCTCTTCTTCTGCATACCCCTTTATGGGCACATCATCCAAGAAAGGCATGGTAAGTTGAGGTATATACTCACGAAGGACCTTATGCATGGCATTCATCATATGCGCAATAGAATTAGTGGCACCTTGAGAAAAGGTACACATCTTGACAAGCCCAATAGGAGTTCTCATAGTGGTTAGGTCCCTAGTTTCCAAGGCTAGCTGAAACTGATCATATCCCGAATACAAGTCACCTAAAGAATAAATGGCATGTCTAGCAAATGCTTCTGCAAATTCATCCACAATTGGACCTATACCAACATTCCTGATAGTAACTCTGTTTACTGGCTGCATGTCCTGTATAAATCGGAGAGTACCATTCTTCTTTGGAACCGTAAACCACCTATTTGAGTATGATGCAGATGAAAGCTCTAGGATTCCCATCCTCATTTTCTCATTCAACAAGTCAACTAGCTTTGGCAGGTGCACCCTAGGCATTGGAATGGGTTGAAGGTTCCATGGAATATGAGGAATAGTAAAGATCACCATTGGGGCAACAATATCCAGATTCAAATACCCAATCTCATGCAAAAAGAAAGCAAACCCCCTTCCATGTCGCTCGAGCATATCCTGAAAGCACTGCTTCTTTGAGGGTAACAAGAAATCACCATTTCCAATTTTTAATTTAGCAAGAGTCTCTATACTGAAAATTAATGGCCTATATGCTCTAGATTCCTCAAAATTGGCTGCTTGGTAGCTCTCTCTATTTGCTGATCATTGTCAAGTGGAAGCGGTCCAACTACCGGCTTCACCTTCCTATCCACAGTCTTGTATTTTGTGTCAACCCTGGCTTCATTATGATCCTCTGCATTACTCAAATCATGTTGTAAATCAGCAATTCTGCCCTCTGGTGGGCTGAATATCCTCAGCCCTCTGCTCTATGAAATGCATAGGAACAACCCTAAACTCTGGATGGTGAAATATTTCAGCAGTAAACTCTATTAGCTGAAAGTTTTTAGCCCTTTGTATCTGTGTAGGCTAATCATAATCAGCCGGAAACTCTGTTTGCTGAATTTCTTCAGCACTCAACACTTTTTGCTGAGTCACCTCAGCCTCTAACTCTATCTATGACACAAAATCTAAAATTTCATGAAACATGTCCAAGGACTGCACTGATATATTACTGTAACAACTTTGTATATTAGTTTTCAGCATATTTTCCATCTCTGTCATTGTATTTGCACAAACCATACTATCATACATCCCATCTATATGCTCATCATCCTCTAAAATACGTGCATTTTTCAAATCTTTCTCCTTCCTACATATGTACTGCCTAGCAGCTCTAGGCAACTTAGAAATCTTCTGATAACTCATCAAACTATTTGCTGAAATTCCAACAAAATTGGAGGAGAAAACATTGCTACCAGGAGGCGAGAACTTCAATCTCCTCTGCTCTATACCACCGTCGCTCTCGCGGAACAGCGGTACCTAATGAAAACCCGAATCCCTCATAGTGGGCAGAGGTGCATCTTGAAGAGTATCCGTGTTTCTAGCATGATTTACACACACAGTCATAAACTGGACTACTCTCATACCATCTTTACTACGAATCTGTGCATAATCAAATCCATCATCCATTACTTTCGTCTCCATGTGTATCTCTGTAATGAGTGGTTGTCCTAGGATTATGGGGTAAGAGCATGAATCCTGCACAAAGAAATGGAAATCCTCTTCTACATCTCCAATAGAAATCCTCACACTGGGACAGGTAGCATTCAAATCACCTGCAGTGTTGTTGGCGGCTCTCATATGCCACATGCTCTGTATCCATAGGCCATCTATTACTTTCATAAACTCCACGAACTATGAGATTAATCTCTGAACCATGATCCACCAAAGCAACATAAGGAACCTGTTTCTCTCAAATTTTTACCATTGTTTCTGTAGTTTCCCTAGCCCAATGACTCCGTGAAAAGTGATTGTGCGGTACCAAGATAGGCTCATCAGTTTCAACATAATGTATAGACTAAACCCTCTTCTCTGTCTATGGAAAAACAAAAGCATTCTCAACCATAACCTCATCTTCATCCTCATCCAACTCCCCAATCAAAACTCCATGTGTATCACTAGTACGCAATGTATGTCTTTTTATCTTCACGACTTCTTGGAACTGATCTTGAAACTCTCTTTTCGAAATGCCCAAAACCTCAGAAATAGTAAAAGTCACCTCACTGCCAAGTATCTTGTCATTAAAGATTTTTTCATGTCTGTAGATGTCTTAGTATCGGACATTAATCTAAATCATGGCTGCTTTCTTTGTCTAGGCTCTTACCTCTTTCTTTCTTTTGAGCATCTTCCATTTGTCGTTCTGGCCCTGGTCTCAAAGACGGCCCTCTAGTAGGTGGAGTAACAAACTCACCCCATCTAGTCTTTTTTGCTGCATTTGGATTTTCTTCATCTCTCTTATGCTTCTCCTCAACAAGTACATCTGCTCCCCGATACTTAGCCAAGTAGGCATAAATAGTGTACCTATCAACAAGCGAATCCCAACCTGTCTTAGATCTGATGCTAGAACCTACACTAGTCAAAACAGTCTATTGAATTTTCTCCTTGTTTACCGTCTCCATAGCATAGGTCCATAATGCTGACTGACTCTCTGAACCTTTCTCAATCTAGACTCCATATGCAGAAGCATCTCCTCTAGCTGCCACATAAGAAGTACGCGCAGCCATATCATCTACTAATTTCTTCATTTCGCCTTTCCCAAAATTGGTAGCAAGCGGAGCTCCTATTTCAGTCAACCAGATCTTGCCATCTTGTCCCCAAAATACCAAATTCTTCCTCCTTGCATATTCTTGAAAAGATTCGCAATCCTTGCAATACTGATGGTCCATACTATCACACCAAATACATCTTCGATCTCTCCTAGGTGCATTAGGAGCAGTCCTAGGTGCAGTGGGAGCACTAGAAGAAATAGTAGGCGCGATCAAATCAAACTACTCTTTCAATTTTCCCACCAATTCTGCTTTAACTGACTCCAGTGTCAAATCTGTTATGCCTTTGATTATGTCATCAAGAGAAGAAGGAACTGACGGAGTGGATGATTTTGGAGCAGAAGGAGCTCGCATTGGTCTTGGAACAGGAGGAATAGGAGGATTAGAAACAATAGGCACTAGCATAGGCCAAGTAACTGGCTGAGGAAGAGAAGAAATGACAAGGGTAGAAGAAAACATAGGAGTAGAAGATGGCGTCGGTGTCATGGATCCATTCTGTAGGTGGGTCTTCCATATCCGCCTCTTGGTCAAAGTCGAGACCGCATCCTGGGTGTCTTGCCAACCTGTTTTAAGACCCATAGGTTTGGTGCAATCCTCAAGAAGCTCTCCTAATTCTTCCTGAAGAGCAGGATCTGCAGCTTGCAACAATGGCATCAAGCAAGCTTATTATACCTCTCTTCAAATTCTCATATGAATTCTGAAGCAGCTTGTTTGGCATGTAGACCCACTCTCTGAATGACCGCCGTGTAGCCATCCCAAAGTCCTCAAGAAAATACTCCTCTTTCAGGGCCTTCTTAAAATCTAGCCAATGAGAATTTTGAAGGAAAAGTTCAATTAATTTTACCCTCAAGGCGGGTGTGACAAGGCGAAGAAAATATTTACTTGTAAGTCCTGTTAGTACTCCATCAAATAGTTTCTTTTCATTTTAAATTGCTTCAATCACCTTAGCCGCACTGATTGCATTCTCTTGCTCTGAATATAGTTGCCTTTGCTGAGACAACTGTTGTTGATGTAATTGCTGCTCTACTGCATATACAATTGTGTCTGCTAATTTTAAAGTTGCATATACATAGACATATTCTGCAAAATCTGCTTTAAATCATCCGTAGAAGTACTTGAACCAGAAGTCGATGATGAAGCTGAAGTAGAGGACAAAGTAGGGATCATAGAAGAGGCTGAAATTGATGCTGAAGTATCTCCCATCCTAAAAAAATTTTAATGCGACGCTTTCACGTCGGGTTCACCAAAGATGTCGAAGGGTTTTTGAAAGGAAAGTCGCAACCACAGAGGTTCTTGAGAAATTTCAAGATAGAAGATCAATCAAGCGAGATCATGATTCAATTTGAAAGCTGAAAATATCAAATGTTTGTACCAATGCAAGTGCGAGATGATCCAATGTTAGAGATTGGTCTCATCATCAACTAGTTTAGGCCTTTAGCTTCTTGAAATGCGGCATTCAAACTTGAATGTATGCAATACTAGCTGTACTTCATCAGAGTCAATCCAGTAGAGAGGGAGGCTAGACAAGTCCTCATCAAAGACCAACTCTGAATCACATAATTTTGGCAGCCACAAGGCAATCTCAGAACACAGTCAATAAAGTCTGCCTGAGCAAGTTAAGTAGCTGTCTTTTGCATATCCAGATTCTTCCAGAGCCCGAACCACTACTTGCTAGCCTTGTTCTTCTGAAAGGAAAGAGCTTGATAAGTCATGGAGAACCTCCAAAATATCTTCACGAGTCACTTTCCCTTCACAATCCACATCATAGACTTTAAAAATGAACTCCACTTTATTTTTGAAGGCTTGCTTTGGCACTGAAAATTGAGAGAAAGGCCACAAAATCCTTGAAATTCAAGCCATCCAACATCCTTAGCATTCTTTGTGATAACAGGTTAATAGCAAACTCTGGAACAACGGATAGAAACTCCTTAGCAGAGATGAAGCCTTTTCCGTTGCAATCAAGCTGGCAAAACCTCTCATAGAGGGAGACAATTTTCTGCTGAGAGACTGCTATAAGAGACCACAGTGTTCTTAGACATCTTCAATGTCGTATTGTGTGAGCATAGTGGAAGCATTCCCTTCAATTCTACCTAGATATGTACAACTTTTATGAGCCACTGAACCATCTTGAATTCCCAGACAAAATTTTACACATTTGCATGCCCATGCCCACATGGGAATTCGAAATATTCCCTGATTAGCAGGGGTTCGCAAGTCTAGAACTCTATAGTTCAGCCGCGTGTCTTGATTCACCCTCACAAGTTGAATGTCACGTTGCTTTTTAGCTCCTTGAAATTCTATTTCTCTTCGAGCAGCATCTTCCAAGTTGATCGGTAGTAGCAAAATTTGGAGCGGATAGAAACTTCTCAATAGAGATGAAGCCTTTTCCATTGCAATCAAGCTGGCAAAACCTCTCATAGAGGGAGACAATCACTATAAGATATAGGTCTTATACCGATGTTTAAAGCGACGAAAATGCAAATAACAAAATTTTTCCCCGTCGTTGCAAAAAGCGTCATTATTGGTGACGCCATAGAACACTTGGTATCACCATCATTATTAGATAACGACGCCAATAATGACGTGAGCAGTAGAATTTGCGATGCTAATAGCGACGATAACAGGGATTTTTTTTTTTGTGATCAAAGCCATACAAAATAGTTTCTGCACTGTGTACAATGCGCTTGCAAACAAAAACAATGTATACTGAAATCATAACACTAATACATGAAATAAATACATGATCGCATAATAAGCGATTGGTATAATCATGACAAGATATTACTAATACATAGAAAATGTCTACATAGATCAGGCGACTCAAAAATAAAGATGTGTGAGCTCCAGGGATCCCAGGGCAAGCTACATATCCTCGTCCCCCGAAAGCTCGCCCCGCCGCAAAGGAGCATCGAACAGACTCTGCAGATAAAAGAAACAACACATTAGTCCACCATACAATAATGCATTCTAATGAAACATGGTAACTACGGATAAGAAAGATGAGTGACTTATAGGGCCACCGCGTCTATACAATCGTTCGATCAATGAAGTGAGACCATGCCTCTCTGCATATCGAGTCTCAAGGCTAGTCAGATCGTGATTTGTAATGGAGTGCTGCAAAGAAAACGAAATGCTAACTATTAGAACCATGACAGGTAAACTCTAATCTAAAGGTCTCTTGCCTTTATCCAAAGCATTTCAAGTTAGAATTTGCATTTGTTCAAGCAAAACTTGCATAGTGCCTTCCAAACTAAAAGGACAATTACGCATATCATTAGATGAAGAGGGTAACTCGTCATCATGCATAAGAGGTTCTTCCTCTACATCAATGTCATTCAAAGCCATATCTTCAGTCCTGAGTGCGTGCAGAAAACTTCCGCCTCCAAAACATGCCCCAAAATGGCCTCAAATCAAAAAAACAAGGTCGCCAAGGGCTAAAGCCATCTCCCGCAGCATATAATGCCCTCTTGCTTCACCGTGAAGGGCGTCTCAACCTGAGACAATGCACTCCTGCACTTTCCGACTGTGCTACCTGCAGAGATCTACTCCCAAAACAGAAAATGAAAGCAACACTGCTCCTCTTACCAGAACACCGCAAGCTTGGCTTACTTTCTTGAGCTCCTTACCACGAACAAGGCTCAGATACCATGTCAAGATTGTGGGAGAGAAGGAAGGAGTCTCACTTGAAGCTTTCTTGCTTACACAATGGGGGAATACACACAAGAGTGGAGGCTGAAAATAATTTTCCTCTTCTTAGTTGTGTAAGCCAAAAGAACTCTCTTACAAAGAAATAGAAGAACCCTATATATGGGTCTCAAACCAAACTCAACTAACTAAGGTGGCATACTAACTGAGCCACGAACTAGAGTAGATAAGGATAGCTATCATGTAGCTATTATTCATGGGCGGTGTACCAACCGCGTCTGCAACTGACAAGTCGGTGACATAAATACACAACGGTCACCCTGGCGTATCACGAGTGGAGCTCGATATCTCAACAAAACCATGTGGTGGACACTTCGCAGGAGAAGCGACAACCAAGAAGGTTGTGTTAGCAGGATACCAGTGGCCAACCTTACATAAGGATGCATATGACTACTATAAAAGATGAGATGCTTGTCAATGAATGGGGAAACCCACCAAAACAAGTGCCATGCCACTGCAACCTATTCTTCCCCTAAAGCCGTTCAAGAGGTGGGGGATTGATTTTGTGGGTCCCATTATTCCACCCACCAAACGGAAGTAGAACACATACATATTAGTATGTATGGATTATGCCACAAAGTGGTGTGAAGCTAAATCCCTAAGGCGGGATGATAGTAACAATGTAGCCCTATTTATGTATCAGAATATTATCACCCATTTTGGCAGTCCCCTCGAGCTGGTAAGTAATAGAGGTACTCATTTTTTTAACAAAATCATGGAGGAGCTGACAGAGATGTATAAGATCCGCCATCGCAAGTCCACTCCTTACAACCCCAGAGCCAATGGCCAAGTTGAAGTCACCAATTACATCCTTTGCTAGATCCTGACAAGAATGATTACTGCACATCGTTGCGACTAGGATGATCAACTTAAAGAGGCCCTTTGGGCATAGAGGACCTCTCACAAGGCAGCTACGGGACAGACCCCTTTCCAGTTAGTGTATGGTACAGAAGCCGTCTTCCCTATTAAATTGGAATTTCCCTCTTTGCGAGTGGCAGTTAAAGAACGCTTGGGAGATGATGAGTCGTTGCAACACCACCTCCTACACTTGGAATGCTTGGATGAGATTTGGAGGATGGCTCTATAGTACATGAAAACCACTCAAGCACAACACAAGGCCTATCATGATAGTTTCATCAAGCACAAGGATTTCAAATATGTGATCTTGTCCTAGCCTATGATTCAAGATTTAGTAAGTTTCATGGCAAGCATCAACAACGATGGATGGGCCCATACAAGGTACTTGCTATCAATCCTAACAGCTCTATCTTCAAGTGCAGACCTTTGATGCCTCTGATGATCCTTTCTTGATCCATGGCTATCGTCTAAAGAAGCATTTCCCTCCTTGGGGATCTTGACAATCACAGTCGACCTACCCTCCCCCTTTTGGGCATCGCACTGTCCTTCTCATCGTGCTTCTGATAGCTCTTATGATTCTCCTCATGAGACGGTCTCGTTCTACTAGCCCCTTACAAATACCTCTCAAACCCTACCTTGTGCTCTTCTCGTCTGATTTAGCAATGGTGGTGAGGTTGATCCTGACACATGTATTTCTACCATTCTCTTTATTAACCAAAACAAAGAAAGAAAAAAAAAAACAAAACAAACAAACTATTATGGGAGAAAAGGATGAAATTCCCTATCATAACAGGCCTCGTTCCAAGAAAAGGTGGAAACACCCTTGGGCGGGAAGATGACTGGGGAAACGGTGGTAACACCCCATAGTTCAAGATAGCTGACTCACCTATGGAACCTTGCCAGAAAGTAATTTGAAGCCACCTTCATTGGTGCACTATCTCTGCAATATCAGTGTGTCTGCCCTTCTTAACAGACAACCTTTCTTACAAATCATTGAAGTACAAGACTTGTTGGCTGCTTCCCTGGGTATGCCTCATCTTCAATATCCTGATGACAACAATAGCTGACACGATCTTCATCACCAATCCCCTTAGTGATGAGAGCATTTATCCTAACAGGGATGGGAACATGAGTATGGGCTGCCCTTTGTATCTATCAATGAGCGTGAGACAAAGGGTGGGCTATGTGACCAGTCTTTCCCTTCAAATCAAATGAGAGGTAAGATGTGTGAATGGAATGTTGCACGCATGGGATGGGCCTCTCAATGCACAATGCACGATCTATTCCTGTGCACTGCACCATAAGGCTCCTTGGCCTTCCTTCTTGCACTCTATGCCGACACAGGGCAGGATGCACAGTTGCACCATCAAATGTGCACAAGGTATAAAACCTCTGTACAAGTGATAGTGAGGATTACATCAATGGGTTTCAGGAATGGGCTACCCTCTGTATCTTTCAACAGAGCGTGAAATAGGGGGTGAGCTGAGTGTGACGGATGTTTCTTCAATCAAGTATTAAGAGGTAAGGATTGAGGGACGTTACGACCATTGGAGTTAGGTACATTTCTGTTTCCCTATGCACCCACGGGATGGGTCTCTGCCATCAGTACATGGCACGTCACTCTGTTCTATACACTACACTGCAAGGCTCCGTGGCCTTCCTACTTGCACCTATGCCAAACGGGTTGGACACACTAATGCACCATCAATTGTGCGCCCTAGCATACTCCTTCTGCACCACTCCCTTATCGATTCCTAAATCGGATGTGAGATCTACGTTTCCATAAAAATTATCTCGAGTGATGTAAGTTATGGGGCGAGTGACTGTTCTTTCATTCCTCTTGAGTGCCCGTGAGTTGGGTGACTATCTTTTGTCAACGATACCTCCCCTGACGGGCTTCATCAACTAGCTACCTCCCTAGGTGCTGCTACATGGTCCCTGCCATGTTGGGGCTGAACGCTAGGGCAAGCCGTGGTACGTCCTGCAACCGACTCCAACCCTTCTGTAGTAGTGATAGTTCCTTCGACCCTACGTGAACCGGGCCAAGTCTTTCTAACCCTATTCTTATGATTGCAAGTGTATGTTATGTTTTAAGTGTGAAGACACCAGAGTTCAGTTGGTTAACGAGTCCTAGGTTATGTTGCGACATTTAACCCTGCCCAGTAAGGTCTTAAATGTGGAATGCGTCCCTACGCATCTGTTCTAAGATCATCTCTTCAACTGGCACACTTTTCCTTTTTATATTCCCTTGTTCCGGCTTATTTTTTCTGAGTTATTAATTTTTAAAGCAATTCCTACTAATTGGATATATTTCTATGTGAACGTGTCCTTCTCACTTCAAAACAACAATCTAACATACGAGCCTTATTCTATGACTTGCCTTGGACATATTTCCTTTTTACACCCTATCCTTCTGCTGTACGGGTTGTTCGTTATTAATTTTTGCGAGTTTTCGTGTCTTTCTCGTGCGTATTTTTGGCATTTTTCCATGTGACCCTGCCCTATTCTCTTCGGAATTCCATTCTGACTAGATAGCCTTGTCTATCCACCCTTCTTGCACAATTCTCTTTTCTTCTCTGCCCTGTTTTGCCCTCTGGATTTTTTGTTATTAATTTTTATTTGTGTTTTTTAGCTCCATTTTCTTGTTTTTTCCATGTGAACGCCTCCTAACCCCATCCAAACTGCGATTTGATTTGGGAGCCTTCAAGATTTTATGTGTCCTATTATTTTTCATTTTTATTGCTCCTCATTCTGATGCATGGATCCTTCCATATTAATTTTTGAATCTCTTTTCAAGTACAATCTTTGGGGTTTTTTCCTTGTGAACAGGTCTTATCTCCATCGGAACTGTATTTTGCAATGATAGGCATGTCCAGTATGCCTTTTCTCACAATTTTCCCTTTTCCTGCAGTTCATTTTGGTGAGCGGATCTTTCGATATTAATTATCGTATGTATTTTCGGGCTTTTTTTTAATAGTTTTCCTATGTGAACATGCTAATTTGTTCCGGACACCCCATTGTACTTTTTCGTAGTCTCCACTTCGCCTTCTTGCATAGTTTTCCTTTTTATTGCATTGCGTTCCGGCTGACAATTTGCATGATATTCAATTTTCTTTGTTTTATTGTGCCCACGCGCGCCTCGCCTCACACGTGAATATGCGTGTTTTTACTTTTACGCATCTCGCAACACCCTGGTGGCGTCCGCGCCTTCCTCATCGCCATCCTGGCCCCCAATGCTTCCCGCTACTACAAATTTTTTACCTCGTCCCATGCTTCTGCGCAGGACGAGGGGGGGTTTATTTTTCTCTTTCTTTTTTTAA
This sequence comes from Lygodium microphyllum, assembly GCF_053477565.2. Lineage (NCBI taxonomy): Eukaryota > Viridiplantae > Streptophyta > Polypodiopsida > Schizaeales > Lygodiaceae > Lygodium > Lygodium microphyllum. The sequence continues at coordinate 91,382,197 of NC_141157.1, forward strand.
AATTTTTTATTTTTTAAAAAAATATTAATTTTAAAAAACCAAAAAAAACAAACCCACCCCCCACCCGACGGTTTCCCTTCCCTCCCTTTTTCCCTCTCTTCTTCTTTCTCTCTCTCCTTTTCTTTCTCCCTCTCCTCTTTTTCTTCTCTCTCCCCGACCCCTCCTCCTCTCTCCTCTCTCTCTACTTCTTCTTCTTCCCCTTTTGCTTCTTCTCTCTCTTCCCCTCCTCCTCCTTCTCTTCTCCTCCTCCTTCCCTTCTCTCCTCCCCTCCTCCTCCTTCTCTTATCCCTCCTCCTCCTTCTCTCCCCTTCCTCCTCTCTTGCTACTCGCCGCCCACCGCCGCCTGCCAATCGCACCCTTGCTGGCACCGCCCGCCGCCGCCGCCGCCCCCGTCGTTGCCATCCGCTGTCATTGCCTGCGCTGCGACCTGCCCTTCCTCTCTCAATTTACCTCACCCTACACCTAAGCCCCCTGTCCCACCCCCTACCTCCATCCTTTACACTTTACCCCTTGTTCGCCCCCCTTTGTGCGCTACGGTCGATGTTTTGGTCTCAGTGGATGTTCGCGTGCGTTCACGGGTGAGGACGTGCGTCCGCCTTGTTCGTGCGGTAGGGTCTTACAGCCATTCGTACATAATCACAATCATCAGCAGAGCCGTTCATATGCAGTCACGGGTACTCCAAATCTCGAAATCTCTAAAAACACATTAAAATTTTCAAATATTCATTAAAATTTAATTAAAATTAAAAAAATTACAGAAAAATTCTTGAAAATTTTCCAATTGCTGGAAATAATTGAAATTTTTTTCAAACTGAAAATCTTAGAAAAGTTTTTTACAAAAAATTCAAAAATTGTAACTTCTTTTCAAAAATACTTAAAAATTGACCAAAATTTATTAAAAATGGATTAAAATATCAACATAATTTCAAAAAAAAAATAGAAAATTTTGACAAACTTCCTTGTCCCTTTTGTCAATTATTTCTCAATTGAAAATACTTTCCTAATCGGCCAAAGTATTACTTGGAGACAAAACCCTAATTTTGGTAAATCATAATCATAAATCCAAATCAATTCAACATCCCAACATATCCATCTTTTTTTTTGTCATATGTATCATTGGTTTTATTATTTTTTGACAATGTGTTAGTTGTTTTTTCATTTTTTCTGTACGACAGGACGACTAGTTTTAGTCAACCTTTTGTTAGTTTTGTGGAATATTTGTGGATTGCGCCTTTCCTTTTTCTTGAGGATGTGGTATTAGACTTTGCAGACAACCCCACATATTGCCTGGTTTTTTATCTTTTTCCCTCTCTCACGTTGCACCATAACACACATGTAATTCTAATAAAATCAACCGACTGTTACACCCACCAAATAAACAGAATGCGATTCATTAATTTTTAATTTAAAAGAAACATGTCTGTTAATTGTAAAAGAAACCCCGTTGTTGCACAAGCACATGGCACAATAACCCACATAATTTTCTAAAATAAATCCACAGTGCACGCACACACACGCTACAGACACAATTTATTGGTAATTAAAATGAACCCCCACCGTCACGCATGCATGCGCTTTGCGCCACAGATCATGTAAGTTGTAACAATGAATTGTATTTTTAGAGACTCCCAATCAGTCAAGTCAATCTAAGTAGGGGTTGGAATTGCAAAATCGACTCATTATGCATTAATGGTTAATTAATAACGAACTGCAATCTAATTTGTACATGGTTAAAATAAATTCGATAGTGTTCACCCATCCACATTCACCGCACCATAGGTTTATGCAATGCATTTACAAGGGTTGGGATTTGTTAAGTCCAAGATGTCAGTCTTATTCATCTCTCTTTATTCCTGTGGTCCAAGTCTTGGATTCTATTTGAGTCTAGTTATTGTTTTGGATACGGTGTGTTTGAGTTTTTATTTTTGATTGCTTGATCACGTGGGATCAAGGTGCTTGCTTGTTGCATAGCATGAAGCTTTCAGTCGCACGAGTGCCTAGATCATGTCAAATTTTTTCTATAGGATGTGGATTGTTTAGGGAAGTCTGGTTGAGTCTAGTCTAGTCCTCTGTCCTTTGTTTTGATATTCTTCTCAGTGATGATTTGTCTGGGTTTTGCAGAAATTTTTTCGTCTTTTTCCTTGGTTGTGTGTGTGGGTTTTTTTTGTAGTAGTCTGAATGACATCTACCTCTATTCCTCCTATTGTCATCCAGCATGTGCCATTGCCAGTGCATGACTATGCCCCTCTCTTGGAGGCAGATTGCATTCGTCATGCTGGTCTTCGTCCTTTTGTGGCTTTGAAGTTTTTGCCAGTGGGGACAACACAATTTTCTACTCCTTCCTGTCATCCTACAAGAACCAGTTTGGTTTGGTTTATAACCGACGCTTTTGCTTATCCACAGCCAATATTAATGATGCGTTGTGTTTGCCTCTTTCAGTGTCTTTCGTCCCTAGTGGAAATCAATTATTGACAGCTGAGGAGATCCTTTCTCTCCTACAGAAAGAAACCTCTACTCCTTTGGTCTCTAGCAAATTTATCACCAGTTCTGGGGTTTCTGTAGCTCACATCTCCTCCCCGGTATGGAAACAACTTTGCCAGTTTCTGCAAGACAGGTTCATGTTACGGAAGCCTGCTTCCAAATGTCTCTCCAAGGAGCTGTTCACTGCTTCTGTTAGGATCCTGGAGGGAGCCAAGTTCAATTGGGCAGCATTCATGCTTGGGAAGATGGATCATCATTTTCAAAGAGTTCGGAAAGGTCAGGAAGTAATGTCTCCTACCGTGCTTTTCTTCAAAAGATTATCTCCCTTGCACCTACTCCTGGTGGTGTCCCAATTCCTAATCCTGCTCCTCTTTCGAAGCAGCCACCACCTTCTGTTCCAACTCCTCCTCCATTACAACCCAATTCTGATTCAGAGGATGAGCCCCCTACCAGATTCTCTTGCAATAAAAGAATACGTACTAAAGGGCCCTTTAGTCTTGTTTCTATTTCAGTTTCTGATTCTCCTGCACAGGACTCCATTCCTCATGTTTCTACTAGTTCCCTTCCTTCATTCTTGTCATGTCCTAATCTATTTCCAGCACAAAGGGATGGGCAATTGGATAAACAGATCCATGCTTCCTTACAAACAATGTAAGCTGGACCTTTGCTTCCTTAGTTGGTTTCTAGTGTCCAGGCTACATTGGAGACTTCACTGATGACTTGTCTTCAGTCCATTTACACAGGGGTGTATACTTCCTTACAGGACAAAGTGGATTCCCTGACTAGTCAATTGAGTAAGGATTTGGAGGATCTACCATCTGAGAAAGCCGCCTCACAGATATTCACAAACAAATGACTGAAGCTACTACCCTGATGGATTCCCAGAAGGCCACCATTCAGAAGTTAGAGGCTCAAGTAGTTACCCTAGAAGCAGAGAATGTGTCTTTGACTAAAGAGAAGAATTTTTCCCTTGAGGAGATGATTGACTTAGCCAGTAGGCTGGGTACTTGTGAGGGTCAGCTACAGTCTTCTTAGGAAACTGAGTCACAAAAGAAGATGATTGCAGAGCTTAATCAAAAGATTGTTACTCTTTCTGTTCCTCCACCTCCTGTGGTTTCTTCTATTGTATCTTCCAACGAGGAGCTTGACCAGTTACAGCAAAAGGCAAAGTTGTGTAATGGTTTTTCTACTAAGGTAGAACTCCTTCAACAATGAATGAACTGTGTGTAGGATGATTATACTAGTTATGCTAGGCTGGTGTCACCCCCACCATCTTTTTGGATCAAGTATAATCAGCAACATTTTTCCTTGTATATCTCTTTGAGCAATGTGGATTTAGAACCTCCAAAGGATGGGTGGCAGAATTTGTGGTCTGCAAATTTGCTCAAATCTGTGTTTGACAGATTTGTTGATGAGCTGATTTCACATGAAGTACAGTTGTTGTCTTTCATGTATCCTACGGGGCATTTGCATTTTTCTAATGAGAAGGATTTGAATTTGTATGTGGGAGATGTGATCTTACAAGTAGTGATGTATGTGCACGCAGTTGAGCTCCTACTACCAGATAGTTTGAAGCATTATCATGAGTAGATGTCTTGGTGTAGAGGACATGCTTGGCATCTACCTTTGGAAGATGTTGCTTTGGAACCTTGTCATCTCAAGGGTGTATTCCACAAATCTAATATCTAGCCTTTGCAAACTCAACTGTTGCGTCATATGGCTGATCATCCATTATTCACTGATTATGTTTTCCAAGATCTTTCTTATCATTGTTCTTTTTATCCATTAGATCCCACTGATCTTTTGTCTTATTCTCTTATGTCATATTGTTTTCCATTGTATATTTCCCTCCTCACTTCCAACCCTCACACTATTCCTCTATTGTCTTTTACTCCTAATTCCCCTCACATTCTTATTTTTACTTTTTTTTCCTTCATTGCCAATCCAACATCATTGCCTAGTCCTTCTAAACCTCCTCCTGTAGTTTCTCCTGTTCCTTCTGTTTTCTTAGCAAATTCCCATGCTAGGAATGGTATAACCACCAAATGCAGTCCTAGGGACACTTCAATCACCATAGATGAGAGTGCCTCAAATGATGGTTCAACCACAACGACAGTGGCCTCAAACAGTTCCTCCAATGGCCACTCAATAACAATGGAACCCTACCAACTGGAATCAACAATCCCAAGTTTCAACAGGAGCTCTGAATCAAAACCAGAACAGAGGACCCTCTGGATCAACCCAACTAGTGTATGCAGTAATTAAAGAAGCTTCCCTAAACCCTACTACAAGTACTTCAAGAGGTGAAAATCTAAATGACTACTTATCCAACTCAATTGCAAGTATCAAGAAAGAGCTTATGGATGTGATTACAAAGCAGCTACAGACACTAAAGGTGAATACTGCCAATATATCCACCCCTACAGGAGCTGGGAGAGATGTGATGCATTCTAATACATGGTGCGGAAAGTGTCATCAAGCGGGACATTTAGCAACTGAATGTACTTAAAAACCAACCATTCCAAGAGCCTTTTGTTCTTATTGTTTACGAAAAAACCATACAGAGGATATTTGCTCTCTGAAAGAGATGCACAAACGAAGATAGAAGGATGAAAATGTAAGATTCAACTTGCTAGAATCCAAAATGACAACATAGCATATTGGACCAAATCCTAGGGAGTTTGGCCCTAATTTTGGTCCAAGGAGGTTTCCTCACAAAGTTATAGAGGATGACAGTTTGGCAATGGCGAGAGATCAAAGGTGGAATATTACGAGTGTGGAGAAAAGGGTCATATCACCCTGAATTATCCAAACCCTAGATGATCTGTGGATTACAAGCCCTTATGTAGCCGATGCAAAGGAGAAGGACACACTGCAAAGGACTGTCCAAGTCCAGCCCCTATCAAGGCCAATGCCACTCTAATAGCCAACAAAAGGCACAAGAACCCACCTCTGATTTGGTAGAGTTGGAAGTTGTCGCTATCACACGCGCCAAGAAGAAGGAACCAATTGTCCAAAACAATAATAATTCCCCTGTCAAGATTGTGAAGTTCAACCTACCAATAGAGGGATAGAACAGTACAGGACATAACAGTGCAGTATAGAGCACTGTAGTGCCACAGAGAGTCACAAAGACAATCCCAAAAATAGGATCAGAGGTCCAAGAGATAGATGATACAGAAGCACCTCCAGAAATAGAGGAAGTGTCGATGTTGCCATTGTTAGAAGAAAAAGGAAATATGAAAATAGGTATAGCCCCATTTCCCAGCAGACTGGAAAAGCCCATGGATCCTATCAAAGAATATGACTTGGTAAAAGACCTAGACACTTTTAAACCAAACTTAACATTCTGACAGTTGTTGATGATGTCTCCCAGGTACCGAAAGAAATTCAAAAGCATCTTCATTCCAAGACGGGGATTAAGGATTGTTCCTTCAATAGCGACCAAGACCAATAAGGCCCCGGAGCCTGTATTCCTAGATCATGGAACCCGAGAGATTAGTGTATGGATAGAAGGATGATTTATTTTAGATGCATTGATTGATGGAGGATCATCAGTAAATGTAATGACTGATGTGACAATGAAGGACTTAGGGTTACAAGGAATTCAACCTACATAGTGGCTTATTAGATTGGCAGACAAAAGCAAAATTAAACCATTGGGCATCCTTCCATACGTAAAAGCAACCCTTGCAAGAAGCGACTATTGGCTAACATATTTGGTTGTCAAACCAAATTCTTATGGGACCTCATACTCTCTGCTATTGGGAAGACCTTGGCTTTTTGAAACGAGAGCCAGGACGGATTGGTTAAAAGGAACCCTAACCCTAGGCAAAGGACCCAACAAAGTGGTGTTGAAATTGTATGGATCACGAAAAGGCAATGGATCCACATCCATCGAAGTTATAACTGACTCCTCCATCAACGAAGTAACAGATGGTACATCAGGAGACGAAGAGGCTATTAAGCAGATCTTTCCCAAGGAAACAAAAGCCCAGTCCCTAACAAGGGGCACTATAAGCCAACTACCAAGGGAAGCAAAGTCCTTGTCCATGGGAGAATACCTCCTGCCTCAACTAGAATTGACTTCTGAAATCACCTCTGACAGTGAAATAGAAGCATGGATGTACTGTTCTCCCTATTACATGGAAATCACAGAGACAATAACAAAGACAGAGCCAAAGATAGAAGCAGAAGCAGAAACAGACACAAAGACAGAAGATCTATTCTTTTTTATAGAGCCTCTACAGAAGTAGAGACAGAGCCTCTAGAGGAAGAGGATGAAAATGATGAGGAAGAAAATGAAGCAGGTTATGAAAGTGCAGTTGAAGAAGATCCTCTAATAGTGGATGATCTTGTTGAAGTCCCTACAGAGACCTTAGAGGCAAAAGATTTCAAGGTGTTGGAGCGAATGACCATGGTTCCATTTGGGTTGACCAATGGACCACAAAGTATGCAGAATATGCATAAGCAATGGATCAAATGCATAAAAATTAAGTTCACTAGTGGCTCCTGTCGCCCTAACCATTCAAGTTAGAGAAAAGATGATGATGATGCCCCCTGCCGCGACAGAAGCCAGAGCTATCAAAGCCCCGGTTTCTAGAAGGTCCGTGCTATGTGGCATTCCTAGACGCATCCTCTGAAGATGAATCCCTAAGTCCAAAAGAAATCACCACTCATATAAAAGCAACCATGTTGAGAATCTGCCAATCACACCCTATGTATGTCCCTTTGTATGGAACAACTAGGCTAGGAAGATGCAGTTCATTCTAGGAAGAGAGACAGATCCCATAGGCACAATGATGAAATGTGCTACCAAGCAATGATAGTACTCTTTTCTTTTCAATGAAGTGTCAATGTCATTTTCCACATACACAAGATTTTGTTTGTGAGTCCAAGTCTCAATCTTGGAACCTAATTCACTTGTGTAACAAACAGTGTCCTTTCCATCATGAGTCTACACTTCTCCTTCCATCCTCCATAGCTTCCCCCTTTGCCATGCTCTAGATCCCGCATTTCTCACATGGTATCAGAGCCCAGTCGGGCATGGCATAACTCCCTTATCTGCTCTCTCAGTCCCTCTTAACCTCAGGTCAGCTCAAGTCCAGCTCATGGTTCCATTTCTTACCTCTATCCTCACTGAAGCTTCCATGGCAGCCATAGCCAGCAGCACCCTGTCAACTTGAAGCTCCTGGATCTCTCTCCATAGGTCATATCTGAACCTACTCTCTTCTAGACATTTGTTCCTTGACTCCCAAGGCTTCTTTCTATCACTTAAGAGCTTGGCATTGGCCACTCCATAGCTCAGCATTGCTTAAACTCTCAATCTCTGCTTTGTGTCTGCCATAGCTAGACATGACATACAGCACTTGGAGCTTCTATATCTTACTCTACAGGCCATCTTAGCCCACGATTCCTTCTGGAGAAACATTCCTCTACTCGTGGCGAAGCTCCTTGATGCATCACAGTCCAACATTGCTCATCATCGAGCCCAGCACTGCGGAAATCACGAAAATTTGTAAGAACTACGCCTGTTCACGGAATTTGACTCTGCGCGTGCAGTACGGGCCGCGATCTGGATGAGGAGATTAGGGCTTTGGTAGAGCATCTCATAAGCTACATTTCCATAAAAAAAGTTTTGAAAATGGTCCACCATAGCTCCTGCAATGTTAAAAAAACCAGGCCATTGTCTCAGAAACCCTAAAATCCACCATAGCCAAAATCCTTCAAACTCAAAAATTCTTCATTTTCTCTCTCCTGACACTCAACCCAAGCCTCTGCCACTTTGATTCACTAATTTGATTAGTCTCCAACAACATTTGTCCATTAAATCATGGAGGGGAGATCTCTGAAGCACTTAAAGACCCATTGAAGATTTGAAGACCTCTCATAGACTTGAGCTCCAAAGCTTCAACTTCACTTTAAGTTCCAAGTTTCTCAAGTTAACCAAAGTCAGTGCCACACATCAAGGAGGGGACTCAAACAACGGGTTCATCAAGCAAAGGATCAGCATCAAGAATCACCATCTTCAACTCTAGTATCCCTTGATACTTAAGAGTGTTGATTTAACACTATCTTCACTTGTGTTTTTTGACACATTGAAGATCAATTTGGTTGCCACTTACTCACAGATTTAAAGCAGATTTTTGGTCATATCTATGATAACCAAGAAGATTTATATGTGGATACACTTTATGAAAAGTAACATGACTTATCTACACTACATAGAAGATTTTTGTGATCTACTTAGACGTGGAGTTGCTCATACTAAAGTAAAATCAATGATTCCATCTAAAGTTTTTGAAGACACTCCAGTTACCTTGGCCATCATGAATAATGAGATGTCTTTGCTTGAGGGGGACAAAGACATGGACATGAAGACTAAAGTTACAAGCAAAGTCAAAGAAGAACTAGACCAAGAAGACCATAAGATCAAAGAGCAAAGGAAGAAGGACAATAAGAAGATCAGCCATGAAGACCAAAAGACCACATCATTCAAAGCTGAAGAACCAAAGATGAAAGACAAGAAGATTTTCCATGTTGACAAAGAGAAATCACATGCTGAAAAAGACCACAAGGGCCTATCGGTCCTTGTCTCTCACTTTCTGTTTTAAAAGCATTTTACCTACCTTAATGTTCCTTTCATAAGCTTTGTAAACTCCTCATGTAGCCTTGTACTACAGCCTCTGTACACTTTGTGAGGCCCCTGTTACAGCCTCTGGATGTCCACCATGTTTATGGTACCCACACTTAGCCTTTTCTGCGACAGCCTCTAGTGTTTTGCCATGTTTGTGGTATGCCCACACTTTGCAGGTGTAGCTCTCACTAAAGCCTCTACACACTTTGTACTTTCAGGTTGTGATTAAGGAGGGGTGTTGAGAATCTGCCAATCACACCCTATGTATACCCCTTTGTATGGAACAACTAGGCTAGGAAGATGCAGTTCATTCTAGGAAGAGAGACAGATCCCATAGGCACAATGATGAAATGTGCTACCAAGCAATGATAGTACTCTTTTCTTTTCAGTGAAGTGTCAATGTCATTGTCCACATACACAAGATTGTGTTTATGAGTCCAAGTCTCAATCTTGGAACCTAATTCACTTGTGTAACAAACAGTGTCCTTTCCATCATGAGTCTACACTTCTCCTTCCATCCTCCATAGCTTCCGCCTTTGCCATGCTCTAGATCCCGCATTTCTCACAAACCAAAGCTCTGATACCCTTCCAGCAATCTCAATAGACAAATGAGTCATCTATTCAGAAGGAGGACACTGGCTCTAGTGGAACATCAGATGATGACACTATCTTGAAAGAGTTAGACCTCTATCCAGAAGCAATCTGTAGGACATTTATCCGCCAAGTGGAAGGTGAAAGGCAAGTGACATTCTTGGATACTGACAGTACTGAACGTCACCTGAAAGTGGGTCTCAATCTTCCAGAAGAAGAACTAGTGGACCTACAAGACTTACTAAAGGAGAACTTAGACGTGTTTGCTTGGTCATATAAAGACCTAAAGGGGATTGATCCCACAGTATGTCAGCATCACATTGACCTAGAGCTTGATGCCAAACTTGTAAGGCAAAGACAAAGGCGTATGAATCCTAATTACTCTGCTCTAGTAAAGGCTGAATTATTGAAACTTCTTGAAGCCGAGTTCATTTATGCCGTGGCTAACAGTGAATGGGTTTCGCCCATTGTGGTAGTACCCAAGAAGAATGGGAAACTTCGAATATGTATGGACTTTCAAAATCTCAATTCGAAGACGAAGAATGATCATTTCCCTATCCCTTTTACAAACCAACAGTTGGACACAATGGCAAGCCATGAGTTGTATTCCCTCTTGGATGGATTCAGCGGATATAACCAAGTCCAAATCACAGAAGAGGACCAATCCAAAACAAGCTTCACTACAGAATGGGGGACCTATGTCTATAGAGTGATGCCATTTGGGCTCTGTAATGCTCCTGCCACCTTCCAACAAGTAATGATGGCTACCTTCCATAATCATCTCCATGATTTCATTGAGGTGTATCTTGATGACTTTTGTGTCTATAGTTTGATCCATGAGCACTAGGGACACCTAGAGCAATGTTTTGATATATACTGAGAGTATGGGATTTCTCTCAACACCGAAAAATGTATCTTTGGCATCTCATCAAGAATTCTTTTGGGCCACATTGTCTCTGCAGAAGGGATTACAACAGACCCAACGAAGATTGAGAAGATTTCTGCCTTGACAGCACCAACAAACCTCAAGCAATTTAGAGGATTTCTTGGCCATGTGGGCTACTACAGAAGATTTATTGCACATTTTGCAACCAAGGCAGCCCCTCTACACAAGCTCCTAAGGAAAGATGCATATTTTCTTTGGACTAATGACTATGAAGAAGCCTTTAATGCCCTAAAACAACGCCTTATCCAAGCACCTATCTTACAGCCTCTTGACTGGACAAAGGAGCTCCATGTGCACATAGATGCATCAGTTGAAGGGCTAGGGGCTGTCCTATGTCAAAAGGGCCCCTCCGAATTAGATCAACCAATATATTATTGAAGTCCGAATGTCACTGATAGGGAACAGAACTACACAGTGAGACAGAGCTTGAGTGCTTGGCAATGGTGTCTGTACTAGAGAAGTTTAGACACTATCTACTGTCAATGCATTTCAAGTTCTATATGGATCATGAAGCCTTGTCCTTCTTGATGAACAAAGCAGATGTTAAAGGACAACTGATGAGATGGTTGCTCCTATTCCAAGATTTTGATTTTGAAGTGGTCACTAAGCCTGGCCATTCCCATGTTCTAGCCGATCATCTATCACGAATCCCTCAAACTGCAGAAGAGGAACAAGATGATCCAAACCTTCCTGATGCTTCCTTATTTCTAGTTGAAACAGTTACTCCCTAGTATGCACACATAGCCAACCTCTTGGCAACTCAACAATATCCTCCTAGCATCTCAAGCCGTGAGAAGAAGAAGCTTATGTTAGAATCAGTCCCCTATACTTTGCTAGGCAGTGCAGTGTACAAGAGAGACAAAGATGAAGTATTATAAAGATGTGTTGCAGGAGATGAAATCGGCATAGTATTGAAAGCATGCCATGACAAACCATGTGGTGGACACTTCACAGGAAAAGCGACAGCCAAGAAGGTTCTGTTAGTAGGATATTGGTGGCCAACCCTCCACAAGGATGCACATGACTACTATAAAAGATGTGATGCTTGTCAGCGAATGGGAAAACCCACCAAAACAAGTGCCATGCCACTGCAACCTATTCTTTCCCAAAAGCCGTTCGAGAGGTGGGGGATTGATTTTGTGGGTCCCATTGATCCACCCACCAAATGGAAGCAGAACACATACATCTTAGTATATACGGATTATGCCACAAAGTGGTATGAAGCTAAAGCCCTGAAGTGGGATGATGGTAACAATGTAGCCTTGTTTATGTACGAGAATACTATCACCCATTTTGGCAATCCCCTCGAGCTGGTAAGTGATAGAGGTTCTCATTTCCCTAACAAAATCATGGAGGAGCTCATAGAGTTGTATAAGATCCGCCATCGCAAGTCCACTCCTTACAACCCTAGAGCCAATGGCCAGTTGAAGTCACCAATTGCATCCTTTGCTCAATCTTGACAAGAACAATTACTGCACATCGTCGCAACTGGGATGATCAACTTACATAGGCCCTTTGGGCATAGAGGACCTCCCATAAGGCAGCTATAGGAACAGACCCCTTTCTAGTTAGTGTATGGTACAGAAGCCATCTTCCCTATTAAATTGGAATTTCCCTCTTTGCGAGTGGCAGTTAAAGAACGTTTGGGAGATGATGAGTCACTGCAACGCCACCTTCTACACTTGGAATGCTTGGATGAGATTTGGAGGATGACTCTACAGTACATGGAAACCACTCAAGCACAACACAAGGCCTATCATGATAGTTTCATCAAGCATAAGGAGTTCAAAGAAGGTGAACTTGTCCTAGCCTATGATTCGAGATTTGGTAAGTTTCATGGCAAGCTTCAACAATGGTGGATGGGCCCATACAAGGTACTTGCTGTCAATCCTAAATGCTTTGTCTTCAGGTGCAGACCTTTGATGCCTCTGATGATCCTTTCCTGATCAATGGCTATCATCTGAAGAAGTACTTCCCTCCTTGGGGATCTTGAGAATCACAGTCAACCTACCCTCCCCCTTTTGGACATTGTACTGTCCTTCTCATCGTGTTTGTGATAGCTCTTATGATTCTCCTCATGAGGCGGTCTCGTTCTGCTAGCCCCTTATAGATACCTTTCAACCCTACCTTGTTCTCTTCTCGTCTGATTCAACAATGGTGGTGAGGTTGGTCTTGACACATGTATTTCTACCATTCTCTTTATTAACCAAAAAAAAGAAAGAAAAAAAAAACAAAACAAACAAACTTTTATGGGAGAAAATGAAGAAATTTCCTATCATAACAGGCCTCGTTCCAAGACAAGGTGGAAACACCCTTGGGCGGGAAGCTCACTAGGGAAAAGGTGGTAACACATCATAGTTCAGGATAGCTGACTCACCAATAGAACCTTGCCAGCAAGTAATTTCGAGCCACCTTCATTGGTGCGTTGTCTCTACAATATCAGTCCATCTGCCCTTCTTAATAGAAAACCTTTCTTACAAATCATTGAAGTACGAGATTTGTTGGCTGCTTCCCTGGGTATGCCTCATCTTCAATATCCTGATGACAACAATAACCGACACGATCTTCATCACCAACCCCCTGAGTGATGAGAGCTTTCATCCTAACAAGGATGGGAACATGAGTATGGGCTGCCCTTTGTATCTATCAATGAGCGTGAGACAGAGGGTGGGCTGTGTGACCAGTCGTTCCCTTCAAATCAAATGAGAGGTGAGATGCGTGAATGGAATGTTGCACGCATGGGATGGGCCTCTCAATGCACAATGCATGATCTATTCCTGTGCACTGCACCATAAGGCTCCCTCGCCTTCCTTCTTGCACTGTATGCCGACACAGGGCAGGATACACAGTTGCACCATCAAATGCGCACAAGGTATACAACCTCTGTACAAGTGATAGTGAGGATTACATCAATGGGTTTCATGAATGGGCTACCCTCTGTATCTTTCAACAGAGCGTGAGATAGAGGGTGGACTGAGTGTGACGGATGTTTCTTCAATCAAGTATTGAGAGATGAGGATTGAGGAACGTTACGACCATTGGAGTTAGGTACATTTCTATTTCCCTATGCACCCAAGGGATGAATCTCTGTCATTGATACATGACACGTCAATCTGTTCTATACACTACACTACAAGGCTCCGTGGCCTTCGTGCTTGCACCTATGCCAAATGGGTTGGACGCACTGATGCACCATCAATTGTGCACCTTGGCATACTTCCTCTGCACCGCCCCCTTGTCGATTCCTAAATTGGATGTGAGATCTGTGCTTCCATCAATATTATGTCGAGTGATGTAAGTTATGGGGCGAGTGACTGTTCTTTCATTCCTCTTGAGTGCCTGTGAGTTGGATGACTATCTTTTGTCAATGACACCTCCCCTGACGGGCTTCATCAACCAGCTACCTCCCTGGGTGCTGCTGCATGGTTCCTGCCATGCTGGTTGAACGCTGGAGCGAGTCGTGGTACCTCCTACAGCCAACTCCAACCCTTCTATAGCAGTGACGGTTCCTTCTACCATACGCGAAGGGCCAAGTATTTCTAACCCTATTCTTATGATTGCAAGTGTATGTTATGTTTTAAGTGTGGGGACACCAGAGTTCAGTCAGTTAATGAGTCCTAGGTTATGTTGCTACATCTAACCCTGCCCGGTAATGTCTTAAGTGTGGGAACGCGTCCCTGCGCATCTATTTTGCATATCATCATGGAAATAGAGCTATCCACCTCCAAATGTGGAAATTCATTTTCTATGCTCTGATGGGGTCCCTGCCCCACTCATCCGTTCTATTTCCCTTGTCCCCGGGGTTGTTTCTTGTTCGTTTGCCTTTGTCCTTTGTTTTGCCATTTTTCCATGTGAATCTATCCTACGTTCACTAACACTCACATCCAAGCTTATAGCCTTGTTTGTTCCTCCGAACTGGCCATTTTTCCTTTGTATACACTCTTGTTTCGACTTACGGTTCATCCGTTATCCCATTTTGATCAGTTTTATATTTTTCCATGTGAACGCATCCTACGTTCAGTGGACCTGATATCTGATGTTATAACCTAGTTCATCCCTTCAATTGACACACTTTTTCTTTTTACATCCCCTTGTTCTGGCTTACTGTTTTTGAGTTTTTAATTTTTTAAGTAATTCCTACTAATTGGATATATTTCTATGTGAACATGTCCTTCTCACTTCAAAACAACAATCTAACATACGAGCCCTATTCTAAGCCTTCCCTTGGACATATTTCTTTTTTACACCCTATCCTTCTATTGTATTGGTTGTCCGTTATTAATTTTTGCGAGTTTTCGTGTCTTTTTTCGTACATATTTTTGCCATTTTTCCATGTGACCCTATCCTATTCTCTCTGGAATTCCATTCTGACTAGATAGCCTTGTCTAGCCACCCTTCGTGCACAATTCTCTCTTTTTTTTAGCCTTGTTTTGCCCTCTGGATTTTTTGTTATTAATTTTTATTAGTGTTTTTTAGCTCAATTTTCTTGTTTTTTCCATGTGAACACCTCCTAACCCCATCCGAATTGCGATTTGATGTGGGAGCCTTGAAGATTTTCTGTGTCCTGTTATTTTTCATTTTTACTGCCCCTCGTTCCGATGCATGGATCCTTCCATATTAATTTTTGAATCTCCTTTTAGGTACGATCTTTGGGTTTTTTTCCATGTGAACATGTCTTATCTCCATCGGAACTGTGTTCTGCAATGATAGGTATGTCCGACATGCCTTTTCTCACAATTTTCCCTTTTTCCACATTTCATTTTGGTGAGCGGATTTTTTGATATTAATTATCATTTGCGTTTTTTGGCATATTTTTTTGTATTTTTTCCATGTGAATGCGCTAACTTGTTCCGGACACCCCATTCTACTCTTTCCCAGTCTCCACTTTGCCTTCTGGCATAGTTTTCCTTTTTACTGCATTGCGTTTTGGCTCACGATTTGCATGATATTCAATTTTCTTTGTTTTATTGTGCCCTCATGCGCCTCGCCTCACACATGAATGCGCGTGTTTTTGCTTTTACGCGTCTCGCGACGCCCTGATGGTGTCTACGCCTTCCTCATCACCATCCCGGCCCCCGATGCTTCCCCCTACTGCAAATTTTTTTTACCTCGCCCCACGCTTCTGTGCAGGACGAGCGGGTTTTTATTTTTCTCTTTTTTTTAAAAAAAATATTTTAAAAAAACATATTAATTTTAAAAAAAACAAAAAAAAAACAAACCCACCCCCACCCAACGATTTCCCTTCCCTCCCTTCTTCCCTCTCTTCTTCTTTCTCTCTCTCTCCTTTTCTTTCTCCCTCTCCTCTTTTTCTTCTCTATCCTCGACCCCTCCCCCCTCTCTCCTCTTTCTTTGCTTCTTCTTCTTCCCCTTATGCTTCTCCTCCTCCTTCCCTTCTCTCCTTCCCTTCTCCTCCTTCTCTTCTCCCTCCTCCTCCTTCTCTCCCCTTCCTCCTCTCCTATTGCCCGCTGCCCGCCGCCTGCCAACCGCGCCCTTGCTGGCGCTGCCCACTACTGTTGCCTGCGCCGTTGCCGTCATCGCCCGTGCTGCCGCCTGCCCTTTCTCCTCTTCCACCTCCACCTCCTCCTCCTCCTCCACCCCCACCCCCTTCTCCTGTACCCTTCCCCCCCATTTCCCCTACCCATTTCAAACCCACCCCCACCCCCCCCTTTTCTGACCCCCCCCCCCCCCCATCCCCTGCCTCAAACTTTAACCCCCTTCCCCTAAATTAACCCCCCCCTCCCAAATTTGATCCCCTCCCCAAATTTACCCCCCCTTCTCTCAATTTACCTCACCCCCCAACTAAGCCCCCTGTCACCCTTCTCTCAATTTACCCCCCCCCCCTCAATTTACCTCACCTCCCACCTAAGCCCCCTGTCCCACCCCCTACCTCCATCCTTTACCCTTTACCCCTTGCTTGTCCCCCTCCGCGCGCTATGGTCAACGTTTTGGTGTTAGTGGATGTTCATGTGCGTTCACGCGCGAGGACGCGGATTCGCCTTGTTCGCGCGGTAGGGTCTTGCAGCCATTCGTACGCAATTACAGTCTCATCAGCAGCCATTCATATGCAGTTCACGGGTACTCCAAATCTCGAAATCTCTAAAAACACATTAAAAAAATCAAATATTCATTAAAATTTAATTAAAATAAAAATATATAAAAAATTATTGAAAATTTTTCAATATTTTTGGAAATAATTAAAATATTTTTCAAATTGAAAATCTTTAAAAAAATTTACGAACAATTCAAAAATTGAAAATTCTTTTAAAAAATATTTGAAAATTGGCCAAAATTTATTAAAATTTGATAAAAATATCGACATAATTTTTTTAAAAAAACTAGAAAATTCTACAAACTTCCTTGGCCCTTTTGTCAATCATTTCTCAATTGAAAATCCTTTCCTAATTGGCCAAAGTATTATTTAGAGACAAAACCCTAATTTTGATACCCAAATTCATATAAAATTCATTTAAAATCTCAAACATGAGTTGAAAAATGTGAATTGAATCTAATTATCTTTTTGACACTTTATGCTCATGATTGGTCGTTGAAATTTCATGTTCAGCTCCTTTAAAAGAAAAAATAAATAAATAAATAAAACCTATTTTTTAAATTTAAAAAAACCAAAAAAATAAAAGTAAAAATCATAAATCCCTATCAATTCAACATCCCAACATATCCATCTTTTTTTTTGTCATGCGTATCATTAGTTTTATTATTTTTTGTCAATGTGTTAGTTGTTTTTTCGTTTTTTCTGTACGACAGGACGACTAGTTTTAGTCGATCTTTTGCCCGTTTTGTGGAATATTTGTGGATTGCGCCTTCTATTTTCTTGAAGATGTGGTATCAGAATTTGCAGACAGCCCCACACATTGCCAGGTTTTTTATCTTTTTCCCTCTCTCACGTTGCACTGTAACACATATGTAATTGTAATAAAATCAACCGACCGTTACACCCACCAAATAAACAGAATGCACTTCATTAATTTTTAATTTAAAAGAAATTCGTCTGTTAATTGTAAAAGAAGCCCCACTATGGCACAAGCACATGGCACAATAACCCACATAATTTTCTAAAATAAATCCACAGTGCATGCACACACGCGCTATAGACACAATTTATTTGTAATTAAAATGAACCCCTGCTATCACGCATGCATGCGCTTTGCGCCACAGATCATGTAATTTGTAATAATGAATTGCATTTTTAGAGACCCCCAATCAATCAAGTCAATCTAAGTAGGGGTTGGGATTGCGGAATAGACTCACTATGCATTTATGGTTAATTAATAACGAACTGTAATCTAATTTATACATGGTTAAAATAAATTCGATAGTGTTCACCCATCCACGTTCACTGCACCATAGGTTTACGCAATGCGTTTACGAGGGTTGGGATTTATTAAGTCCAAGATATTAGTCTTATTCATCTCTCTTTATTCTGTTGGTCCAAGTCTTGGATTCTATTTGAGTCTGGTTATTGTTTGGGGTACGATGTGTTTGAGTTTTTATTTTTGATTGCTTGATTACGCGGGATCAGGGTGCCTGCTTGTTGCATAGCATGAAACTTTCGGTCACACAAGGGCGTAGGTCATGTCAAAATTTTTCTGTAGGATGTGGATTGTTTAGGGAAGTTGAGTTGAGTCTAGTCTAGTCCTCTATCCTTTATTTTGATATTCTTCTCAGTGATGATTTGTCTGGGTTTTGCAGAAAATTTTTCGTCTTTTTCCTTAGTTGTGTGTGTGATGAGACCTAAAATGGGCCGGCACTGGCTATAGCACTAGTCGGACCTCATGCTCATGACACACCAACACCCTCACGGCCTCGCGGACCAGGAGCGTCTAACAAATACTAAAGGACAAACTGCCCTAAAGCTTAATTCATGCATTTATAGTTCATAGTCCAACGTTTCCCTAAAACTCCTCAGAGGGAGATCCCAAAGTACTTAGGCATAACGCCTTGGGATATCCCAAAGTACTTAGGCATAACGCCTCATCACACACATATAGGAGGCACTCCACCGACTAATAGTCGAAGCCCCACTACAGCTCTCCTACATCTCAGGGGTTGGCCCTTTGATGCGTTGCTAAACATATAACACAAACGAACACAAACTCCTCTCTTTTATATTTCTCGTATTTCCAAGAGATATACCATGCTTCCTCACTTCACAATCCCTTAGAAAACCGACCCTCTACCCTACGGCAAGGGATAACCTCACATTCTCAATCGTGGGTCAAAGTCCTAAGAAAACAATTGCTATGCAATCTAGGAGATTTTCCTTCCGATACCATGAACCATGCATAGTGCATAATGTGAATGGTTTAGTGCACAAACAATAGAAAATCAGCATTGTGTATCATGCACAACCAATCTTTTCATGATTTCCATGCTAACGTTTATGTATTGAAATGAGGAGAGACACCGAGCCTTACGCTCATGCTATCTTTTCCTTTATCTTAAAATAACGTCCTATAGCCATGATGCAACACATAAATTAGATTTAAGATTGTACTTTGACGCTCAAACTCTCCTCTCACCCTACCGTTTAATGTTTTGCAATCGTTGATAGGTGTAAGAGTCATTTTATGTGTATTTCTTTGTAGAGAAAGCAATAAATACGGACAAAAACATAGAAATGAGGGTAAACCCAGGCTAACCTCATGCTCTACCTTCATTATACATTGCAAAAACACTTATGTAATTTTTTGGAATTTTCTTTTTATCGTTTTCTAATTTTTTCCCATTTAAAACCCATTTTTCACCATTTATTGGTATTTTTCTTCTATTATTTTCAATAAAAAAATGACTAGAAATTGAAATTGATTATGGGCTGTGGCACTTAGGTTTTTTGACAGCAAAATTTTAGGTTTTATTGATGTTATATCTCATGTTTCCCCTTTATTTTGCAAAAAATCCCCATTTTGCCTCTTAAACGCGTGTTTTACGGGTTTTATACCATTAATTTCAGTCATAACACTTATGATTTTCTGATTCTCTGAGCATAAACTGATCAAACTCATAGCAAACAACCACATAATTCATAATCAGCCCATGGGAACAAATATTCATGAAGCGAATTGCATAAAACATCAATTCCCTTTGTAAAAATAAAATTACCGTTCTTTGCGGGTTGCAGGTTTTTATTTGCCATGTTTCGGGACTGATTTCCAGCAGCCATTAAAGTCCATGACTGTCCCGAATCAGCAATCTACCCTCCTCTTGCATCACGAAGCAATCCCATCTCAGTTGGACATCGATCCTTCTTCTTCCCACATGAATCTGCCTCTAGAAGAGAGAGAGGGAGGAGAGAGAAAGACTAAAATCAGAGATCTCCTTGAGGCCACCATTGCGCAAGCGAAGGGCGGCGAAATGATCAGCAGACAAAGGGGAAGCAAGGGCCAATGTCAATTGTAGTGGTTGTGTGCAAGCTGCCATCTCCATCCCCAAGGATGGAGCGCATTTTTCAGCGCTGATCTGCCCACACCATCCTCCTCTCTCTCTCATCACGTTTTTTTGCCAAAGGTTTCATGTTACATTTCCTTTTTGGGCTCCCAAGGGTCACTTACCCATTTTGGCCAAATTTTATCCACCCCTTCGCATCTTGACCGGTTTCTTGGCCATTTCCCTGTCCGGACTCTAAATTGAGCTCTAAAAAATCCTTGGCATCCGGCTTGACATCCCTCATTGGCCGATAACTCTTGACAACCCGCACGGCAATCTGAAAATTTATCAAAAATCAACAAGTGTCGCTCGGGCGCCTTCAAAGCACTTTGACGCTTAAAATCTTCCTAGATCGAGCCGCCGCTTTCGACGTTGAATATTTTTTCCTTGATATTCCTAATTTTTAGCTATTTTTAAGCACTTCTCAGCATCAAAATTCCACTCTCATTGGCGACCACGGGATAGAGCGACTCAGCCCGTCGAATCCCACCATAGATCTATACAAAACAACCAAAGGAAGCATCAAGCTGATACAAAATAGATAGGTATTAAACACAGCACAGTGCTCACCCTACCCCTTGACAGAACCAAGGCATGACATCCACAAGGAGTAGGCCTAGCATAATTTGATAAAAGGTTCGAAGCTAGTCACTAACCAACTGCTCCAACACTGCCAAACTAAAAAGAACTATCAAAGAGGTTGCCCTAAGTGGTGGTCTGAACTACCTACCTAACTATGGACAACACAACCAGGAGCTCCTGCTAGGCGAGGACTCCTATAGCCTGATCAAGAAGTATTGTCGTGTAGCACATTTTTTCTTTTAGGATTTTTATTTTATTGACATACTCGGGCATGTAAAAAGGAGGGAGCTGAGCGTAGTGACCCAAGAAGAATAGGGCATCGGCCTCAGGACCTGTCTCGGTACCCAAGAACCTACCAAGCCCTCGCAAGGCAATACTTAATCCTTTTTTTATGCTCACTTTTATTTTCGCTCCAACCTTCCTTATTTCCTTCTTTTCTAGCAAGATGCCACCCCTAGGAAGACAAGGCATCAGCCCGAGGTCTGACTCGTCCCCCGGAACCTACCAGGTCCTCGCAAGGCAATGATCAACTGCATATAAATTTCCCTTTCTTTTCTTTTCCGTGATAGGGGTTAGAACCCCTTTTAACACACCTTTGTATATATTTATTGTCTTTAAGATATTCAGGGTCTTTTTCTTCTATCATCATTATTTTTCTTCGGGTAGGCTTCTCTAACTGCCTCACAACTAACAACAACTCCTAGAACGTCTGCCTAGCAGGCTAGCAAAATAGGGCCACCAGGACTACTTTCTAAAACAGGTCTTTTGATGCTTGACAATGCATTTACAGGAGGCAACGACTACTCAGACCTCCCTTAGACATACTTAACCTAAACCTGGGACTTCATGCCTTGGTCGCCGGTCCCCAACAAGAAAAGAAAAATCCCTTATAGGTACTGAGACACATATAACATAACAACCACAGTACTCATAAAGAGAGATATCACCTGGATAGGGCCACGAGAAGCTTCCGCACAACAAAAGGCTCCTTCCAAGCTCTTCTTCCGAACCTGTCTAGCACAAAACTCAAATAAGAAACCATTAACCGCACCTGCACTAAACATACAACTGGCCCTCTTGGCCTAATGACATAAAGCACTTCACTACAATCCTCTTGGCCTAACGAGATCAAGCAGAATGACACCTACACATCCTACCCTGGAATAGGACAGATATACAATAATAGGCTCCCTCCCAAGGAGGAAAAACAGGCTCGTAGCCCTAAACTAAATGCATAAGGTTATGGCCCATCCCTCCTGCATATATAGCAAGAGGAGTACGCATAACATGTTGTCTAGTTAACCTATGGGTCCAAGATAACAATGGTAGATTGGTCTCGGCTACTCTTTGCATCACCCATATCAACCATCGTCTGCCATATATCGCATGCTCTGATAACATACCCCACAAGCGACTGGGTCATGTTTCATCATTGATCACAATATCCAAACTAGGACCACAATTAAAGAAGAGGTCTTCCTCATAAGCAAGATTTGCCAATGAATCCGCAAACTGATTCCAATAACGTGGAATCAGCTGAAAAGACACTCTCTCAAACTCCTCTAGTAGGGTCATAGCAGTTCGATGATACATACAAAGAATGGGATTCCACACTATGTATGTTCCATCTAGCTGATTCAGGATCAACTGGGAATCCCCTTTTACTAACAACCGACGAATACCACCTTGTTTGGCAATATGCAGTCCCATAATCAAGGCTTTATACTCCGCCATATTGTTAGTGAATCCTACCCCGAGATAAGCAGCTAACTTCATCGTAACTCGACGTCGGGGATCTCAGATTACTACTCCAATACTCCCTTTTTTATTAGGGCCCCTAGATGCTCCGTCAAAATATAATGTGTACGTCCATAATGGGTTTACACAGCCTGCCATCACGAACTCCTCTATTTGTAGTTATGGTAATCAAAGTTTAGCATATTGAGAGGATGAATTGACAGCTCCATCCCACCTTCTTCATTGAACTCAAAGGGATGCTCGTCAACAAGCGTAAGCAGTGATGGCAGAAGACTTTGATCTCCCACACAAAGGTTTTGTCTTCTTGCTCAATCACCTTGTCTCCTTTGCTCCACCAGATGAGTTTCCCCTGATGGTATCTCTGCTCCAGATATGGGTGCTCCAAATAAGGGATTAATCGACCCATCAACCAACTTTTAAGCTCTTTTGCAGGCCTCAAATCATCCCCATCATGGACCTGCAATGCATTTTCTTTGTATTTAGCATACTTAGAAATAATAAGATTTAATCTTATTAAGATTAACCTTATTTTTAAACTCTACTCCCTGTAAATTAGCTAATAGAGTCGTAGACCTATTTTTCCCCAACTTGACAATCTTGTAGGGGCCATCCCATTTAGGTTCCAGCTTCCCTGGAAATAGCTCCTTACGCACATCATAGTAGAGGACTAATTTTCCTTTTTTAAAGGTATATTTCTTCGCCCTAAGGTCATGCAACCGCTTCATTCGACGTTTAGCTACCTCCTGGTGTAATAAGCTCTGCAACTTCAACTCATCCAGGTGGGCTATGGTCATGAAACGTTCAAAAAGGGAATCCTCATCCTCCAAAGAATGGTTAATTGCAAACCGTATGGTCGGCAATTCGATTTCAAGGGGTAACACACACTCTTTCCCATAAACCAATTTGAATGGAGTATGGCCGGTAGCTCGCTTGAATGTGGTATTATACGTCCATACTGCCACATACAACTTCATGTCCCTGTCTCGTTTCTTCTTAGAGACTATCTTAGACAAAATACCCACAAGCTGTTTATTAGTACCTTCCACCTGCCCATTTGCTTGCGGATTATAAGGATTCATTTTATTATGCTTGATTTGCCAAGCCTCAGTCAGGCTTTGAATCACCTTATTTAAAAAATGGGTTCCACGGTCCGACACTAATTCCTTCGGTGGACCAAAACCGCAGATAATCTGCTCTAAAAGGAAACTTGCAGTTTCTTTTGCATTGTCCTGCCTCATCGCCCGCGCTTCTGACCATTTTGTAAAATAATCAGTGGCTACTATAATGTACCTCTTCTGGGTAGTAGACGACGGAGTAATAGGACCCACAAAATCAATGCCCCACTTCTCAAATGGAAGAATAGCCATGATAGATGTAAGTGGGCGTTTCCTATTCTCTCTACTGTCATGCCTTTGACAGGTATCACATTTCTTTACATACTCAAAAGAATCTTGGAAGATAGACGGCCACCAATATCCAACTCTTAACGCTTTCTGCGCTGTCAACCATCCTGCGAAGTGCCCTCCACATGCAGAGTCATGACACTCCTCCAAGATAAAAGGAACCTCGTCAGGCATCACACATCGGCAGTAGATATCATCAACACCTTGCTGATATAGTGTTCGTGCGATCAAGGAAAACTTCAATGCCTGCTGTTTGATTTTCCTCTTTTCAGCCTTTGATAAACCAGCTCCCGTCTCTCCTATCGATAGATAATGCGTAATAGCAGCATACCAAGATGGGATAGAAGCTGTATCAATTTTAAATATTTTCTCAATATTACTTCCTTCAGCCAAAGTCTCTTTCGGCTCCACGAAATCCACAAGGCATTCCACAATACCTTGCAACCTCGGTGGCTTACTCTTAATCTCATAATCGAACTCCTGCAAAGTGATTAACCACATTGCCAAACGATCAAGCGGCTGCAACTTGTTCATAAGCAATCTAAGACCTTCCGCCTTCGTATAAAACACTACATTTTCATAGAGGATGTAGTGCTTGAATTTCTTAGTCCCAAAGACCATCGCAAGACACAACTTCTCCATGTAGGTATAATTAATCTCTAAAATGCCCAATTTTCGACTAGCAAAAGCTATCGGATGATACCATTTGTCCTCCCAAATTTGGGCTAAACAGCAGATACTATATATAGTGGCTGCTGAAAATATGTAGAACACCTCACCTCTTTTAGGTGCTTTTAAAATGGGTGCTTTTACTAGCTCCTGTTTCACATCCTCAAAAGCTACCTTACAAGGGTCGCTCCATTCAAATAAACATCTAAAGGATAATAAATTTGTTAATGGCAACGTTCTTTCTGCCAAGGCATTGATGAACCTGCGATAGTACCCTATCGATGACAGAAAGCTATGAACTTCTTTCGAAGTGCATGGTGGATTCATAGCAACTATAACCTTGATCTTTTCAGGGTTAGTTGCTATTCCCACTAAACTGACCACATGGCCTAGCAATAGCCCATAAGGTACTCCAAAGACACACTTCCGTGGGTTTAGAGCGATACAAAATTTTCTGCAACGCTCAAAGTACTCTCTCAAAATAATCAACATCCTTTCCCTTCCAATGACTACCCCTAGGTCATCAATAAATACTTTCAACTCATTTGGGAAAATGTCACCAAAGGTCTTGTCTGCTGTTTGTTGCCATGATCCAAGTGCATTGCACAAACCAAAGGCCATCACATGGTATGCAAAAGTACCAAAGACCGTAATAAAAGTTGTTTTCAACTTGTCTTCCTCTGCAATTGCCATCTGGTTATATCCTGCAAAGCAATCCATGAATGAATATATTTCCCTACCCGCTAATTGATCCAAAATCTGGTCAATAAATGGCAACGGGTAGTAATCCTTAACTGTCTGCTTATTCAACTCTCTAAAATCTACACATAATCAGATCTGGTTATTTTTCTTCTTCCTGATAACAACTGGTGAACACCATTCTGTGTGTTGTACAGGGAAGATCAAACCAGCTTTCCTTAACTTCTGTAACTCCTCAAACAGCCCGTCCCTCAATTCAAAAGGCATACGCCTTACCTTCTGACGCACAGGACGACTGCCTTCTTTTACAAGAATAGTATGAACAGTTAGGCTGGGAGGAATGCCTCTCAGCTCATCATAACTCCAAGCAAAGATATCGCGGAATTCTTGAATCAAGGACACATAATCCTCCCTTTTTGCTGAACTGAGCATAGAACCTAATTTAATTGGCCACGAATCATTCGACGTGCCAAGGTCTAACTCAATCACATCCGCGTCTCTTATCCTATCTTGAGGTTCTATCGGCTCATTTAGAGTTATTTGATAGATATCCTATGTAGTGGACCCCTCTTTAGATTCATCGTTGGATGATGTCTCACTACTAGATGGATCATTTGCTGTCTCTAATTCAATAGAAGATAAAGGAGCTCTCTCACTTTGAGGAGACTCAGGATAGGCATAAACTATTACTCGATTACCACCTCTACCTAGAACCACTCGACTGGCGGGTATATCGACTTGACAATCTGTTCGTAAGATCCAAGGCCTACCTAGAAAAACTCGATAGCTAGGGCGTCTTGCAAATCTAATCACCCTAAAGTCCAAGAAACATTCTACACTTGCAACTGTAACATGGACCTTAGTAACGCAACCTTTTGGTTGTCTTAGACTATCATCAGCCATTCTTAGAAGGGTGGAGCTGTCTTTCTAGATGCCTAGACCCAACCTCTCCATCAATTCTGAACTCATGATATTGACGGAGGATCCAATGTCTACAATGGCATGTTCCACTAATATTTCATCTACATAAGCTGGAACCCTAAGGCAGTTCTTTTCAGCATGATCAAACCAATCTTCCCCAACTCGTGCTATGCCCAAACGCTCTACAATATACCTAATATGCAGGATCTTCTTAAATTCCTTGCGTACTCCTGGAGATAATTTGATCAATTGCAAGAGGTTCACATTTGGTTTGACTTCACAAAGAGAACTTGCTAAATCAAAGTCATGATAAGTAGCCAAAGCTCTCTTTTCTCGCCAAACCATCCTCTCTTTTGGTCTTGAAACCGGTTTTGGTGCTTCTTTCTTAGCTCTTGCCTTCTTTCTTGGCACTTCCTCATCCTTTTTAGGGTCGCCTTTTCTGTCAATCAGCTTTAGCGGTCCCCCTTCTATGCTAGAATTCTAGACTTGCGTCGCCTTATCCCCTTGCTTAGGGTTTCCCTCAACCGGCTTTGTATTATCCTTATCAACCTCTTTAGCCTTTTGGCCTCTTGTCATGGCTCATAAGTTAGAGGTTTCAGCATCAATAACTCGTACAGCCTCAATAAGGCTGACTCCATTGCCTTGTGGCAACTCTTCTATATTTGTTTTTCCCCTCTGCAATATTTGCCTAGGTGCATCACTCTGCTGCAAGTTATTTCCTTGCGCTCTATGATTCACTGGGTCCGGCTGTTTACCCCCTTGTTGGAGAGAACTAATCTTACTCCAACAGGTAGCAGCTAGATGGCCCGACTTCTCACAAATATCACATTTCACATTTGGACAGTTTCTGGGGAAGTGCTGTCCACCACACCATTTACAACTGAATCTAGAGGGTCCACCCTCTTCAGGGCGTCGACTCCCTATCAGATTTTGTTGCTTCTTCAAGAAATTAACGTCGACGGCTATTTGTCGATATTGTTCGGAAATCATATCAATATAATGCTTCATCATGTCCTTAACTTTGCCAAGGACATTAGATGCACTCGACTCGTAGCCTCGATCGTCAACTCACCGTTCCATTGGCCTAACGATCTGATTTGGCATTGGCTATTGACCCACAAGAACAACATTAGAATTTGAAACTTGGCCTCCAACATTTGGTGGAGCCAATTGACTTGCCATAGGCATAGTCACACTGGGAGGAGCCGGTAATAGAGGTACATTCGAAACCACACTCCCTCTCCCATTAGGGTTATTCATAGGCATCCCTTGACTTCCATTCGTCAATGATGGATTGCTACCAGTTACTAAACCCCCATTAACATTCATTCGAGAGGAGTAGGCCATTTGTAATCGTGCTTCTACTCCCTCTGCCCGCGTAATAGCGGTATCTATATCTGCTAAGGCCACACTACTCAATTGTACTTGGATATTAAAGTCCAACCCATGAAAAAGTATTGTAGTTGGGCAGCTAGTGGAATGGGAATGTAATTTTGCAACTTACGGAATACTTTCTTCAACTTCTTGGCATATGCTTTCACATTCTCGTGAGGATCTTGAGGTGTTACATTCAAGACCTGTAGCCAATATTGGCCACCTCTTTCAGGGGCATATTCCGCTCGGAAAGCTGCATAGAATTGATCAATGGTGGTTATGGTTCCAAACTCTATGCTGTGATACCATACCGCAGCCCTTTCTTTTAACGTCATATTGAAGAACATCATGAGATGTCCCTCGTCTTGGATGCGATAATTGAACATCAATCTCTGAAATTCACAAATGTTAAATTCTGCATCCTCTTCTACTAACCCACTAAAATGGGGCAAGGGAACTCCTAAGGCTGGTAAATCTAGCGTCCCTGCAAGAATCGCGATAGGATGTGCCATGGTGACAATCAGATTAGCAATAGGAGCTTAAAGTGACGGATTCACACCCCCACTTGAAGTGGGTAAACTTGGTGGAGGAGAGGAAGATCTTACACTTCCTCCTGCACCTAATGGAATAGGTGGAGTAGTTAAATGACTAAGACCACTGCTTCGTATACATACTGGACTACTCCTTTGAGGAGAATAATGGCTTACGATCTCTAACCGCCACCTAGCCCTCTTAGCACGTTCGGCTTTTTGGATTTCGGCTTGACGGTCCTTGTCAGAGGACATAAACCAACTTTCTTTTGGTCCCTAGAAACCCTAAATCCGAAAACCACCACTTATAAGTGGCTCCCGGTAGACGTACCACTGATGGGACCTAAAATAGGCCGGCACTGGCTATAGCACTAGCCGAACCTCATGCTCATGACACACCAACACCCTCACGGCCTCGCGGACCAGAAGCGTCTATCAAATGTTAAAGGACAAACTGCCCTAAATCTTAATTCCTACGTTTATAGTTTATAGTCCAACGTTTCCCTAAAACTCCTCAGAGGGAGATCCCAAAGTTCTTAGGCATAATGCCTCGGGAGATCCCAAACTACTTAGGCATAACGCCTCATCACACACATATAGGAGACACTCCACCGACTAATAGTCGGAGCCCCACTGCAGCTCTCCTACATCTTAGGGATTGGCCCTTTGATGTGCTGCTAAACATATAACACAAACGAACATAAACTCCTCTCTTTTATATTTCTCGTATTTCCAAGAGATATACCATGCTTCCTCACTTCACAATCCCTTAGAAAACTGACCCTCTACCCTATGGCAAGGGATAACCTCACACTCTCAATCATGGGTCAAAGTCCTAAGAAAACAATTGCTATGCAGTCCAGGAGATTTTCCTTCCGATACCATGAACCATGCATAGTGCATAATGTGAATGGTTTAGTGCACAAACAATAGAAAATCAGCATTGTGTATCATGCACAACCAATCTTTCATGATTTCCATGCTAACGTTTATGTATTGAAACGAGGAGAGACACCGAGCCTTACACTCATGCTACCTTTTCCTTTATCTTAAAATAACGTCCTATAGCCATGATGCAACACATAAATTAGATTTAAGATTGTACTTTGACGCTCAAACTCTCCTCTCACCCTACCGTTTAATGTTTTGCAATTGTTGATAGGTGTAAGAGTCATTTTATGTGTATTTCTTTGTAGAGAAAGCAATAAATATGGACAAAAACATAGAAATGAGGGTAAACCGAGGCTAACCTCATGCTCTACCTTTATTATACATTACAAAAATACATATGTAATTTTTTGGAATTTTCTTTTTATCGTTTTCTAATTTTTCCCCATTTAAAACCCATATTTCACCATTTATTGGTATTTTTCTTCTATTATTTTCAATTAAAAAATGACTAGAAATTGAAATTGATTATGGGCTGTGGCACTTATGTTCTTTGACAGCAAAATTTCAGGTTTTATTGATGTTATATCTCATGTTTCCCCTTTATTTTGCAAAAAATCCCCATTTTGCCTCTTAAACGCGTGTTTTACGGGTTTTATACCATTAATTTCAGTCATAACACTTATGATTTTCTGATTCTCTGAGCATAAACTAATCAAACTCATAGAAAACAACCACATAATTCATAATCAGCCCATGGGAACAAATATTCATGAAGCGAATTGCATAAAACATCAATTCCCTTTGTAAAAATAAAATTATTGTTCTTTGCGGGTTGCGGGTTTTTATTTGCCATGTTTCGGGACTGATTTCCAGCAGCCATTAAAGTCCATGACTGTCCCGAATCAGCAATCTACCCTCCTCTTGCATCACAAAGCAATCCCATCTCAGTTGGACAATCCTTCTTCTTCCCACATGAATCTGCCTCTAGAAGAGAGAGAGGGAGGAGAGAGAAAGACTAAAATCGGAGATCTCCTTGAGGCCACCATTGCGCGAGCGAAGGGCGACGAAATGATCAGCAGACAAAGGGGAAGCAAGGGCCAATGTCAATTGTAGTGGTTGTGTGCAAGCTGCCATCTCCATCCCCAAGGATGGAGCGCATTTTTCGGCGCTGATCTGCCCACGCCATCCTCCTCTCTCTCTCGTCACATTTTTTTGCCAAAAGTTTCATGTTACATTTCCTTTTTGGGCTCCCAAGGGTCACTTACCCATTTTGGCCAAATTTTGTCCACCCCTTCTCATCTTGACCGGTTTCTTGGCCATTTCCCCGTCCAGACTCCGAATTCAGCTCTGAAAAATCCTGGGTGTACGGCTTGACATCCCTCATGGGCCGTAAATCTTGACAACCTGCACAACAATTTGAAAAATTATCAAAAATCAACAAGTGTCGCTCGGGTGCCTTTAAAGCACTTTGACGCTTAAAATCGTCCTAGGTCGAGCCGCCGCCTTCGACGTTGAATATTTTTCCCTTGATATTCATAATTTTTAGCTATTTTTAAGCACTTCTCGGCATCAAAATTCTTCTCTCAGTGTGTGGGTTTTTTTTGTTGTAGTTTGAATTTGCATCTACCTCTATTCCTCCTATTGTCATCCAGCATGTGCCATTGCCAGTGCATGACTATGCTCTTCTCTTGGAGGCGGATTGCATTCATCATGCTGATCTTCATCCTTTTGTGGCTTTGAAGTTTCCGCGAGTGGACAACATGATTTGCTACTCCTTCCTGTCATCCTACAAGAACTAGTTTGGCTTGGTTTGTAACCGACGCTTTTGCTTATCCATAGCCAATATTAATGATGCGTTGTGTTTGCCTCTTTTAGTGTCTTTCGTCCCTAGTGGAAATCAATTATTGACAGTTGAGGAGATCCTTTCTCTCCTGCAGAAAGAAACCTCTACTCCTTTGGTCTCTAGCAAATTTATCACTAGTTCTGGGGTTTCTGTAGCTCACATCTCCTCCCTGGTGTGGAAACAACTTTACCAGTTTCTACAAGACATGTTCATGTTAGGGAAGCCTGCTTCCAAATGTCTCTCCAAGGAGCTATTCACTGCTTCTGTTAGGATCCTGGAGGGAGCCAAGTTCAATTGGGTAGCATTCATGCTCGGGAAGATGGATCATCATTTTCAGAGAGTTCGGAAAGGTCAGGAAGTAATGTCTCCTACCATGCTTTTCTTCAAAAGATTATCTCCCTTGCACCTACTCCTGGTGGTGTCCCAATTCCTAATCCTACTCCTCTTTTGAAGCAGCCACCACCTTGTGTTCTAACTCCTCCTCCATTAAAGACAAATTTTGATTTGAAGGATGAGCCCCCTACCAAATTCTCTAGCAATAAAAGAATATGTACTAAAGGGCCCTTTAGTCCTGTTTCTATTTCAATTTCTGATTCTCCTGCACAGGACTCCATTCCTCAAGTTTCTACTAGTTCCCTTCCTTCATTCTTGTCATGTCCTAATCTATTTGCAGCACAAAGGGATGGGCAATTGGATAAACAGATCCTTGCTTCCTTAAAAACAATGTTAGCTGGACCTTTGCTTCCTTAGTTAGTTTCTGGTGTCCAGGCTACATTGGAGACTTCACTGATGACTTGTCTTTAGTCCATTTACATAGGGGTGTATGCTTCCTTACAGGACAAAGTGGATTCCCTGACTAGTCAATTGAGTAAGGCTTTGGAGGATCTAGCATCTGAGAAAGCCGCCTCACAGATATTCACAAACAAATGACTGAAGCTACTACCCTGATGGATTCCCAGAAGGCCACCATTCAGAAGTTAGAAGCTCAAGTAGTTACCCTAGAAGCAGAGAATGCGTCTTTGACTAAAGAGAAGAATTTTTCCCTTGAGGAGATGATTGACTTAGCCAGTAGGCTGTGTACTTGTGAGGGTCAGCTACAGTCTTCTTAGGAAACTGTTGAGTCACAAAAGAAGATGATTGCATAGCTTAATCAGAAGATTGTTACTCTTTCTGTTCCTCCACCTCCTGTGGTTTCTTCTGTTGTATCTTCCAACGAGGAGCTTGACCAGTTACAGCAAAAGGAAAAGTTGTGTAATGGTTTTTCTACTAAGGTAGAACGCCTTCAACAATGAATGAACTGTGTGCGGGATGATTTTACTAGTTATGCTGAGCTGGTGTCACCCCCACCATCTTTCTGGATCAAGTATAATCAGCAGCATTTTTCCTTGTATATCTCTTTGAGCAATGTGGATTTAGAACCTCCAGAGGATGGGTGGCAGAATTTGTGGTCTGCAAATTTGCTCAAGCCTGTGTCTGACGGATTTGTTGATGAGCTTATTTCACATGAAGTACAGTTGCTATCTTTCATGTATCTTACGGGGCATTTGCATATTTCTGATGAGGAGGATTGGAATTTGTATGTGGGAGATGTGATCTTACAAGTAGTGATGTATGTGCACTCAGTTGAGCTCCTGCTACCAGATAGTTTGAAGCATTATCATGAGGAGACGTCTTAGTGTAGAGGACATGCTTGGTATCTACCTTTGGAAGATGTTGCTTTGGAACCTCGTCGTCTCAGGGGTGTATTCCACAAATCTAATATCTAGCCTTTGCAAACTCAATTGTTGCGTCATATTGCTGATCATCCATTATTTACTGATTATTTTTTTCAAGATCTTGCTTATCATTGTTCTTTTTATCCATTATATCCCACTAATCTTTTGTCTTATTCTCTTATGTCATATTGTTTTCTGTTGTATATTTCCCTCCTCACTTCCAACCCTGACACTATTCCTCTGTTGTCTTTTACTCCTTCTAATTCCCCTCACATTCCTATTTTTTCTTTTTTTCCTTCATTGCCGATCCGACATCATCGCCTACTCCTTCTAAACCTCCTCCTGGAGTTCCTCTTGTTCCTTCTGTTTTCTTAGTAGATTCCCTTCATAAGTTTTTGCTGAATTTTTCATCTTCCTTATCTCTTCATTTCCCTTCTTTTTATCATCTATACTGTCGTACTTTACAATGCTCTCCTCTTATTCCATTCCCCTCTCCTTTCGATTTTATTAACCTTCCCCCTCAATCCGTGCTGGATACACCAGGGTATGATAGTGACATACTTCATCGACGACAATGGACATTGCATGATTTTGTGTGACAGGACCGGTGTTTAACTTGGCCTTTCATTCTAGGGTCCTGGGATACTTCTACAACATGTTCGAGCTTTTACCTTCATTTTTCTTAGGTGCATACTCATTATGCGGATACCTCTATACATCTTGCAGCTCATTTTTGCTGGTACCTTGCTTTTATGCATCAACAGTCTAATCTGAACACTCACAAGTGTATTCCCCGTTTGATCATCAATCCTAATGTAGATGTGACTGCTACTCAGATGGATATTTTGTATTACTTTGCATGAGCTTTTCCTACCAAGTTTCTTATTTTTCCGGAAAGGATGTGTTGTATATAGTTCCTCCAGAATGTGCCTTTGCATTTTGTAGATGAGAGTAAAACTCTGGAGTGTCTCAAGTCTAACATGCAGTTTAAGAAGAAGTGTCTGCCTCCTACTTAGCAGTGGAGTTCTTTTTGGATGTATCAGTTATTTTTCTTTAATGGAAATATTTTTTTGTGCTCTCCATTTTTTTGGGGCATGTGCCATTTAGATTACCTGGTGTTGTGTCTGTGTGAGTTGTATATGTGGTATGTATATATTGTTTATCTTTGTTGGATGGAGCTGAAGTTGAAGATGGATTGATGAAGAAGATGTTGGACTGCAAGCTAGAAGAAGATGATGTTGATTCAAAGAAAACTCTTATATCCTTTATGACTTTGTATTGCTAACAATTTTTTTTAAAAATGGAGATAATATCCAAAAGAGTGTTTTCCTTTCATTGTAGTATTATTAGAGATACAGGTGATAAGTTGGGATCATGGTGGAGTGATTGTTGAAGATACTAAAGAAGATTAAATTGAGCTCTTTACTGAACTTACATTCTTCTTTTCCTTAGATCGCGAGGGCACTTCCTTTCTAAGTGTGGGGATATGTTGAGAGTGGAAAAAGATTGATTTTTTGACTAATTTTTATTGTTTTTGAGGTCTGAATGGTTGATTTTTTATGGATTTGGCATGATGTATGGTTGTTAATGGAAGTGTTTGAGAGTGTTTTGGATTATATTTATTATGTTTTAGAAGTTCATGATGATTTCTAGTGGAAATATGAAGCTCTGTGATGTTTTGATAGGTTCTGTTGAGGTTCTGATTGGTTTTGATACCTTCTGTATAGCTTCTGTTTTATACTGATTTTCTTTTGTAGTAGGAAGCATGGATTGATGATTGATGAAGGTTGAAATATTTTGAAAGCTTATTGAATAGTTTTTGATAGTTGGGAATGGTTTTAGTATAAGTTATAAGGTTTTGATGACCTTCTGTAACCCTCTCTAGACCTTCTGTAGAGCCTCTGTCTCTGTTCTGTCTTTGCTTTGTTCCTTTTCTGTTATGTTCTGTAGATTTTCTGTAAGTGTTTTGTGGAATGTATGTGTGACTTTGGAAAAGTTTTCTAACTTTTGGAAAGGATGAATCTAAGTTCAAAAGAGCTAAAACAAATGGAAGAAGTAGTTGCTGAAGACTGAAGAGAAGACTGGAGTGACAAAGACAGAAGTGAGATATGAAGGGTTATTATAGTGGCTCTGGTGCCTCTTCAACACAGACATACCTCTTGGGAGGTTTATCCACAACCTAAGAAAGATTATTGAGAGTCATTATTGAGTATTGTAGTGAGGAGATGATGTATGATTGAGAGAGAGAGAGAGAGAGAGAGAGAGAGAGAGAGAGAGTCAGAGATAGCCAATTCTATCAAAACAATGTATATGTATATGAGAGATTGAGAGAGAGAACTATGAAGACATTGAAGATGAATACTATGTGATTTATATTCCATTCAAAAATGGTATATTATTTTATATTCTTTGTTCTATTGATGGATTTTATGAAGCTGTTGAAGATTATGGTTGATTCTATCAAATCCGTGGGAGATATCTACTATGATGCTGCGTGAAGATTTGTTGTTTTCTTCGTTTTGGTCATCAAAAGAATGAAATAAAATCTTGTTGATGTTACAAGATAGATTTTCTTGCAGTAAAATCCCCTTTTCCTTGGTTTTCCACTTGGGGCTCCAATAAAGCCATCTACTCCACAGTGTCTACCTGGCTAAATTTAAGTTGGAACTCCTATAGAAAATCATATGTGGCCATGGCTTATGAACTCACTCTCAGAACCACCCCTACATCTTAACTCTTCCTTCAATGCTTTCTTGAAATTTGACCCATCCAAAATCTTGCACATAAATCTCATTGATGCATGACTTTAATACAACAATCACAAGTCATACCAAGTATTGACTCATTATTTGAGTAGGGACCCCAAAAAAGTCTAACTTTGCTTTGTACAAGTTTAGATAACTAAAAATATTCCAACCATCAAGAAGCTTCATTTGGTTCTCTGTAGCCTCCATTGCTCTGATTGCTCTGACTTCATATTATGCATGCGACTCTAATTGAATTTATTACTATAGTTGTTGTTGATGCTAAGATTGCTACTACTGTACTTGATCTTGATGTTGTTATTGTATGTACATATTGAAAGCTTGTAATATATTTTTTACATCATTAGAAGCATCTTTCAATCTTGTAGGTCTTATAGATCCTGAAGGTATTGTTGAATCTCCCATCTTAATTGTAACTTGGATGTGGCTTTTCACGTCGGGTTTAGAGGGGGGCATGTGTCAAGCAACAAACCATAGGGGTTCAGGAGAATAGACAAGATGGAAGGAAGAATCAAGAAAACAAAAAATACATTGCATATTACTCTGCAGAAGAATTTTACACTATGAACATCCTCTTTGATTATAAACACTCTTTTAATAGCCCAAAGCATCCACCAATAGTAAGCAAGTAGAGGCCTTAAGTAGAAACCTTGTATCAAAACCCTTAAGGTTAGTAGTCCTGTCCTAAACTTGCTTTAACTTATTTTTGCTCTAACTTTTTCCTCCAAACTTGGAATGTGGTTATCTAAGTACTCAAATTGATTGAAACAAACATGTCTACAAGTGTATGTGGATAGAATTGTGAAAATCATCTTTCCATAGATGAAAACACTACTTTTTGTAGAATGCATTAAATTTTGTATTTTTAGGCCTAGACGCCTTGTAGGACTTAAAAATAACTTATTAGATGTATTTTTATCCACCTAAAACTATCATTAAGTTAATAGAACTTAATAGTGAATGTTGAAACTATTTTAGAGATCAATATTGAACTTAGAAAATATGTTAGGTTCATGAGTAAGTATCTCATTGGCAGATATCTAGAAAATTTATATGGATGCATTTTTCTTGATTTTCCTTCATTGAACGTGTAACCATTTGAATGATGTGCTTGAAGAAGTTATTTAGTTCAATTCATTTCACAAGGTCTATTTGAAAGTTACACTTTGGATACTTTTTCCTGCTACAACACATTCCATGGTAGAGCTTGTTGAGCAAGTTGTGGAGGATGGATGCAGACAGATGAAGTCGGGGCAGAAGTGTTGGGCCTTACACATGGCATATGTTTTCATTGCAATGCACTTGTACGTGTCATTGGAGGTAGAGAGGTGAGAGTTTTAAAGTCCTGATATGATCATTCTAGATACTGTTCACGTATCACATTCGCTAGCTTTGTTTAGTGAGTGAAATTTCTAAAATTAGCATTTCATGCTCTAAATACAAGTACATATGATATTTATTCTAGCACGCATGCATTCAAATGTTGTTACAATGAAATTAACCCTCCAGAGCTCACAAAAGTCGACATTATTGTGAATGAGTAGTGGGTGCGAGATACCTTATGTAGTGGGAGCTCATGCTCAACCGCCAAGACCCACAGACCGCTTATTGCTTCAAGCGTTTCAAGCAAGCTCTAATGGCTATCTCTCACCCAGCCAACACGCCATCGATCCTATGAGTGTAGTGAGCTTACCTTGATGCCGATACAAGTTGCCTCCTCTCTTGCACACCCTGGTAGCTCCACGATCCTAGATGCGAGCTCAAGCATCCTCAAGCCTCCTCCATCTCCAAGCTCCATCCTCCATAGCCGCTCATGCGAGAAAAGAGAAGAGAAGAGAAGAAGAGAAGAGGAGATGGTGAAGAGCTTCACTCTCTTGATCCCTCACTCTCACACACTCACTCTCTCACACTCTCACACTCCCTCTCTCGAGAGCACACACAAGCAAGGAGATGAGGAGAAGAGAAGAAGAAGAGAGCTCTTGTTAGCCACACACCAAAGAATGAGCTTCCATTCATTTTTTGAACTTTATATACAAGCCCTAAAATCCCATGGGCACCCATCCCTTTTTTACATGACCGGCCATTATGGCAAGGTCCTTTTTCCATTTCCGTCTTCTAGCCTTATGCCTCTAGCCTACACCCGTCTAATATTTTACAATTGGCACAGGAGGGAGCCTGGTGCTCTTTTACAAGAGTTTTCCAAGTTTTTTGAGGCGCCTTTCATTTAAAATTGCACTTTTTGCCCTGGCTTAGCTTTGGAGGTCGCCTGCGTGTCTTTGCTCTTTTTTCATGTTTTTTTCTGCTTTTTCCTTCCTTTTTCTACCATCTTGACTACGAGCTGCCATGGCTACCTCTCACATAGCCGACGCGCCCTCCCTACCTATAGGGTATAGTGAGCTTACCTTGATACCCGATCGAGTACCCTCCTCTCCCGTGTACAGTGGTAGCTCTACGATCCTTGAGGCAAGCTCAAGCAGCCTCAATCCCTCTCCAACAAGCTCCATCCTCCATAGCTGTGCAAGACAAGAGAAGAGTAGAGAAGAGAAGAAGATGAAGAGAGGAGATGGGGAGCTTCTTCTCCTCGATCCCTTGACACTCACACACACTCACTCCCTCACTCCCTCGCACTCACTCACTCCCTCTCTCAAGAACGAGTAAGAAGGCAAGAAGAAGAGAAGAAGAAGAAGCTTTTTGCCACACACAAGAGTGAGCTTCTCATTCACTTTTCAAGTTTATATACATGCCCTACTTCCCACGTGCGGTCATCCTCAAATTTTACATGGCCGACCAAGGCCTAGGCTCTTTTTCTCCATTCTTTCACTTCTTAGCTAGTCCTACCGCCCTTCTAAGTTTACAATTTGCACAGGAGGGAGCCTAGTGCTCTTTTATAAGGATTTGAGAGTGTATTTGCATTTAAAGGTGCGCTTTCTTTCTTTTAACTCCTCCAGACTTCATCGACGACTGTGCCTTAGACTTTTAGGGGTTATTCCCATGATTTTGGATTTTTTCCGGACTTATTATTCTTCTAGGTGCCTTCCCCATGTTTGCCCTGTACATTTTCCTACTTCTCAGATTTTTCTATTTTCTCATTTTTTCCTGTTGCATGTGTTGCAGTAAACAGCTATAAGTGTCATCAGCATGGACACTTAGTAGCAAACTATCACTCCAAGAAGCAAGCTATATTATTGACAAAGAACATGAAGATATGCAAGACTTCACTTAAGATGATGATGATATCGGTAATGCTTCATATACTTTAGCAAGTATGCTAAATCCTAATTAATTACTAACAATGAAATGTTTTGTTAATTATTCTACATATTCTGTAAAAATTCATTTTAACGGAAACCAAATCATATTACATGGATTGCACACCTTTGATAATTTTCCACTAAGTCATACATAGGCTAAACGTGCATTCAAAAAAGGTAGTAAATCATATTTAGCATGGGTAAAGGAAATTGAAGCTAAGGAAAATCAGATGCATCCTAGGCATGCACAATTTCTTTCACAATTTAAAGATTGTTTTGCTATTGATTTACCATATGGGTTACCAACTACATGTTGTCCTAAAGACCATAAAATAGATGTAATCCCAAGTTCTCAACCACCATGTAAAGCCTCTTATATACACAATCAGATTGAATAGAAAGAATTCCAAACACAAGTTGAGGAACTGTTGAACCGAGAACTTATTAGACCCAATAGTTCTTCTTTTGGTGCACCTGCCCTATTAGTTAAGAAGAAAAATAATACCCATAGGATGTTCGTTGATTATCATGCCCTAAACAAAATCATTGTTAAGAATAGATATCCGATCCTTAGGGTAGACGACCACATGGATAAACTACAAGGGACCACTATTTTTAGCAAGATAGATCTCAAATCTTGATATCATGAAGTACGCTTAGATACACTTGAAGTTTTTAAGATTGCATTTACAACTCAGTTTGGTCATTATGAATTTCTTGTTATGCCTTTTCCAGCTACATTTAGCCATATGATGAAGCGTATATTTTTGAAGTATCAAAATTGTGTGATTGTTTTCTTTGATGATATTTTGGTTATTAGCAAGGATGAGAATGAGCATTGTGAACATCTATCTTTAGTTTTCAAATTGTTGAAAGAGAATCAATTGTATGCTAACCCTGACAAGAGTAAAATTTTTCAAACCCAGATTGAATACTTAAGTCACATTATTTCTTTTGATGGTATTCACGTTGATCCTAAAAAGATAGAAGCGATTTTGAATTGGCCAATCCCTAAAAATGTGCATGAGTTACGTTCTTTCTTAGGCCCTGCTAGTTTTAATATAATTTTTGTGAGAAAATTTTCATTGCTTGCATTGCCTTTGAGGAAATTGTTAAAGAAAGGTGTTATGTATCAATGGTTTGACAACCAACAAAAGTCTTTTGATTTGTTGAAACATGCTTTAACACATGTACCTGTCTTGTAATTATATGATTTTAATCGACCAATTTTTTTAATAGTCGCTGATGCTAGCGAATCAAGAATATGCATTGTCCTCATGCAAGATTTACATCCCATAGCTTATTGTAGTTGCAAACTTAAACCTTCTAAGTTGAAGTATTCCACCTATGATAAAAAATTCGTTGTAGCTCAAGCCTTACATCAATGGAAAAATTATCTGATAGGATCCAAATTTATGATTAAAACTAACCAACAAAGTATCAAGCATCTCCTTAGTTAGCCACAAAATTTTTATTGTCATATTAAATGGGTTGCTTTCATTCAGAGTTTTCATCTACTTATCCAATATAATCCAAAAAGAGAAAATATTGTTGTCGATGCCTTGAGTAGAAGACCAAGTATCCATAATATTTGCATTCTATCTTTTGATTCCATTACTCCTATGAAGGATACCTATGACCATTACCCCAGTTTTCAAGCTGATTAGAAGAAATTAGTTGCTAATAACTGGATTCCAATTGATTGTTTGTCTTATTCTGATGGATTTATGTTTCATGAGAAGAGATTGTGTGTCACTGCTCGATTTAGATAATTTGTGTTGCATGGAATTCATTGTCCTCCACATCAAGGTCATAGAGGTATTATTTCCACTTAAAAAACATTGGTTGAAGATCTTTATTGACCACAAATGGAATCTAATATTTCTAACTTTGTTTTCTAAGTGTTTAATTTATCAAAGAGTCAAGCAACGTCACCATGGTAAGCAATATGGTTTGTTAATGCCATGATCAAATCTTGACCATCCATGGGAACATATTTCAATGGATTTTATAAGTGGTTTGCCTAATACACAAGCTAATCATGATATGATTTAGACTATAGTAGATCAGTTTAGTAAACAAGCATATTTTCTACCATACAAGAAAATATTAACTACATCTCAAGCTGCACAATTGTTTTTGAATACTCTTTATCACTAATCATGGTTTGTAAAAAGTTATTATTTCTGATCGTGATTCTAGATTTTGTAATAATTTTTGGACTACTTTGTTTGCCAATTTGAGTTCTAAGATTGATTTCTCATCTGCATTCGATCATGAAACAAATGGGTAAACAAAATCTACTAATAGTACAATTCTAGATCTTTTGCGCACACACACAATTTTGAAACCACAAACATGGGACACATATTTGCATCTACTTCAATTTGCATACAATAATACACTACACACAACTACTCATAAAGCACCTTTTGAAATCATTTATGGACATAGATTCCCTACACCTGTTACATCATTGTCAAATAAAGTTAAAGGTGCTGGTGATATTATCAATATGCATACTAATATTTTTTCTCAAGTTAAAGATATGATTGCAAAAGCCCAGCAATCATACATTAAACAAGCTAATAAGAAAAGACAAGCCATGAATTTTATTGTTGGTGATTATGTATGGTTATGCATTGAAAAGATAAGATTGTAAAATATTGAGAAAAACCATATTGTTAAATTAGCACCTAGGTTTTATGGACCTTTCAAAATAATTCACAAGATCAATGATAATGCATTTAAATTAGAACTACCAAAATATTGGAAGATCCATAATACTTTTCATATCAATTTGTTATGACCTTTTAGAGACCAATTACTTGTCCACCCTATCTATGAAAACCCTACTTTGTTAGAAGAAGAAACTTAAATCCTTGAACTTGAAACTATTCTAGACACTGACTTTATGACC
Organism: Lygodium microphyllum; assembly: GCF_053477565.2. Taxonomy (NCBI): domain Eukaryota; kingdom Viridiplantae; phylum Streptophyta; class Polypodiopsida; order Schizaeales; family Lygodiaceae; genus Lygodium; species Lygodium microphyllum. The sequence goes on from NC_141157.1 coordinate 91,423,614, forward strand.
AATAGAACTGGCCGTAGATATTCTAGATATTTGGTTAACTTAAAAAATCATCCTCTTAAAGAGGCTCAATGAATGCACGCCCATGACCTAAGTGCTTATCCCTCACTTCTTGCTCCACATTGAGGTAATAGCAATTGAGGACAGTTGTTATCCCACCTTGAGATTAGATGATGCCAAGAGATATATTCCACGGTGGATTTCGTGATTATATTTATTTGCCAGGGCTCCTATATAAGGTGGATTTCTTGTGCAAGAAGTTGATGGGGATGCCTATCATTTTCGAGCATTAGATTAATTTAATGTGCATGTGGGTGATTCCATAAAATACATATTAAATTAATAGACATTTACGAGTTTAGAGTGTGCACTCAAATTAAATTAAGGTCAGGACAGATTTGTAACCTATTTAATTATTTTGTAGCTAAAGACTACTAGGTATTCACTTTTGTTGGGTTTTATCTAATTATTTTCTAACAATTGTGAATGCTTTAGTTGATGTGTAGAGTAGGAGGCATAGTATTGGGTAGCATTGGGCGGCGATGACTGAATCTAAATGCCTAGAAGAATTACTATTTTTGATGGGCGTACACCTAATCACTAAAGGCATGGTACCAATATTTATTCAAGCGCACTTATTTATTAAAGCACTTAACAAAATAATTATTATATTAAATACACATAGGCATTCAATTAAATATTTTATTATTTGATATTTATATGACACAAGCTCCAACTTTTGGATGCCCAAATGCCTTACTCTATATTTGGGCAAAAACAAACACAAAAGTGAAAGCATGCTATTTGTAAAGTGGGCTATTTTTTAGCTTAAAGATAAATAAATCTATAAATGCATGCCTTGTGAAGCACTCACACAAGGTATGGGGGGAGATTGTACCCAATTGGTCTTTTTGTCTCATATCATGCAAAATTTTCTTTTAATTTTCTCTTGCAATTATAAAGATTTGTAGAGTTCTTTATTCTTGGGAACCTTCCGACATTCACTACACATGCATACAACATCCGATCTGCGCACCACTCGATGCAAAAGCTCTTAGGAAAGAGGCCAAGATAAGTAAAATAAATTTTAAATTCCACACTTTTAATGGACAATGTGATGGCAAAATTATTCTTGCTTTCATTTGTTAGTTTCACGATCGTTTTCATAAAAAGCAATATGCTAAAAAAGATAAACTTAAATACGTCACTAACCATCTAGTAGATAGAGCATCATTATAGTGGACTGTTGTTCACAAGAGTGTTGATTATCCCTCTACTTGGGAAGCCTTTCAAAAGAAAATTTTGTAGAATTTCCTTCCACCACAATTCCATGAGAAAGCCATCAAATAGTGGGATCTCTTACAACAAAGAGATCATGAATCCATCCCGCAATACACTGAGCATTTTTGGAGTGCCTTACTTCAATTTTGAATGCTTGAAGATTTTCTTGAGGTGACCCACAAGCGCTAGTATATGTCCGGTTTTCTTGGTCACTTCTATGCATAAGTGAATATGTTCAAGCCAAAGACTTTGGAGGATGCGATTTATTTAGCACATGATGTGGATGATAAAATTTGTGGACGAGAAAAGTGACCACAATAATTTTCGATTAATGATAACTTTGGTACAAAGTAATTCAACTATAACTTTGAAAGATTCAATCAATCTCACTTTGCTCCTCCTTCTTTCTGTAAACCTTGGACTCGACCTCCTGCTTTACCATCAAATACAAAATTCAAACTCTAAGCCTTCTCTCTAGCCAAATCCCAATATATCCAAACTTCTAGCCATTACCAACAATATTTCCAAAGCAAAGCCTATGGTTTGCTATAAGTGTTATTACCCTAGACACTTAGCAGCAAACTGTCAGTCCAAGAAGTAAGCTATTCGAATCAATCACTTGGGAGCAACTGATGACGAGAACCATGAAGATATGCCAGACTTCATTGAAGATGATGATAATATTGATGATGCTTCAAATACTTTATCGTGTATGCCAAATCGTCATTTATTATTAACAATAAAATGTTTTGTACATGGTCAAAAAAATATTGTTTTGCATAATGATGGAAGCACACATGATTATTTTCTACAAAGTTAGTAAAAGAATTAAATTAACCTACTATTCCAACTCATTGTCGCATAAAGGCTGCATTCTTAGGCACTAGATACAATGGTATACAAGAAGTGCATGATATAGATATTAAAATCGATGATTATATTGAGCGCATAAATTTTTTGGTTGTGCCTTTGCAAGCTAGTGATATTATTTTAGGAATTCATTGGCATCGCAAATATAACCCTGACATAGATTATTCTACACATTCCATGAAAATTCATCTTAATGGAAACCAAATCACATTACATGGATTGCACACTCTTGATAATTTCCACTGCTTAGTCATACACAAGCAAAACTTGCATGAAGAAAAGGTAGTAAATCATATTTAGTATGGATGAATGAAATTGAAGCTAAGGAAAATTAGATGCATCCTAGGCATGCACAATTTCTTTCACAATTTAAAGATTATTTTATTGCTGATTTACCACCAGGTTTACCACCTGCACATCCTGAAGACCATAAAATAAACTTAATCCTAGGTTCTCAACCACCATGTAAAGCACCTTATAGACACAATCAGATTGAACAAAAAGAAATCCAATCACAAGTTGAGGAACTGTTGAACCGAGGACTCATTAGGCCAAATAGTTCTTCTTTTGGTGCACCTATCCTATTAGTTAAGAAGAAAAATAATACCTATAAGATGTGCATTGACTATCGTGCCCTAAACAAAATCACTGTTAAGAATAGATATTTGATCCCTAGGTTTTAAGACTGCATTTAGAACTCAGTTTGGTCATTATGAATTTCTTGTTATGCCTTTTGGTTTAACCAATGCACTAGTTATGTTCAGTCATATGATGAATCGTATATTTTTGAAGTATCAAAATTGTGTGATTGTTTTCTTTGATGATGTTTTGGTTTTCAACAATGATGAAAATGAGCATTGTGAACATCTATTTTTAGTTTTCAAATTGTTGAAAGAGAATCAATTGTATGCTAACCCTGATAAGAGTGAAATTTTCAAAACCCAGATTGAATACTTAGATCACATTATTTCTTCTAATTGTATTTGCGTTGATCCTTAAAATAGAGATAATTTTGAATTGGCCAATCCCTCAAAATGTGCATGAGTTACGTTCTTTCTTAGGCCTTAACAGTTTTTATAGAAAATTTGTGAGAAATTTTTCATTGCTTGCATTGTATTTGAGGAAATTATTAAAGAAAAGTGTTGTGTATCAATGGTTTGATAGCAAGCAAAAGTCTTTTGATTAAATGTTAAAACATGCTTTAACACATGCACCTGTCTTGCAATTACCTGATTTTAATTGATCATTTTTTCTAGTAGTCACTTATGCTCGCGGATCAAGAATATGCACTGTCCTCATGCAAGATTCACATTCCATAGCCTATTCTAGTTGCAAACTTAAACCTTCTAAGTTGAAGTATACCACCTATGATAAATGATTGTTAGATGTAGTACAAGCTTTACATCAATGGAAACACTATCTCATGGAATTCCAACTTATGATTAAAACTAACCAACAAAGTATCAAACATCTCCTTAGTCAACCACAAATTTCTAACCGCTATATTAAATGGGCCACTTTCATTCAAAGTTTTCATCCACTTATCCGATATCAGCTAGGAAGAGAAAATGTTGTTGTCAATACCTTGGGTAGAAAACCAAGTATCCATAGTATTTCAATTCTATCTTTTGATTCTCTTACTCCTATGAAGGGTACCTATGACTATGACCCTAGTTTTCAAGCTAATTGGAATAAATTAGTTGCTAATAACTGGATTTGAATTGATTCTTTCTCTTATTGTGATGGATTTATGTTTTATTATTGTGATAGATTTATGTACACTTCCTCCTCTTCTTCGTGAACGGCGGCGGTGGCGGTGAGAAGCTTTCTTTCTCCCTCTTTCTCTCTTTCTCTCCCTCTTCCTCTCAAATGTAAGATGTTCGCTCTCTCTTTCGTGTATGTGCACAAAATAACGCGCTTGAGTTTTTGTCCCGCTTTTTTCGTCTAAGTACCATCGCTATTTGCGATGCTGCTATTTTGCGTCGAAAACCGCGGTCGCTATACCTCCATATCCTTGTAGTGTCTATGAATACATGCCTTGTAAAGTGCTCACACAAGGTATGGGGGGAGATTGTACCCAATTTGTCTTTTTGTCTCATGATGTGAAAATTCTCTTTTGCTTTTATGAAGGTTTTGTAGAGTTCTTTATTCTTGTGGACCTTCCAGCATTCACTACGCATACATACAATATTTGATTTGCGCACTAGTTGTAGTGTGTATTACTTGGTAGATTTTAAATTATATCTTAATAAGCATCTTTAGACCTTAGTATAAGGAACAACCTAAAAGAGTGCCGTTTTCAGCTTGTAAGTCCCTCATCGCATAGATAGGATTCTTAAGACTAAGTTGCATCTCCACAATTGTGTCTGCTCCCAGCAAACTCCTCATAAACTCGTTCTTACTCTAAGCTCATGAAGGAGATAAATCATCTTATGGGTAAGTTTGATTCCCTAGAATCATTCTTAATATAAAAAACCCCATGATGAGTTGTCTTGGATCTCTTTAGGCTTTAACAAGATAATGTCGGCAGTTCCAAAGTAGGAAGAAACCTTGCTAAGAGACAAAAGCCACATGTTGAAATGTTGGGTTGACTCGGATATGTAATTGTTATAGGTGCAGTTTTTCCCTCTTGCATTGTGCACAAGATTCATAAATGCTAAACCCTATCCACTCATCTTCTATCCAGTGCAAACCTCCAAGAAACATGTTAGCATGCATCAACCATGTTATTCACTTGCATATATTAAGATGGGGGTTTTGTCATTTGAGATAATCATATAATGACTCAAACAAGTGTACTTGATCGGCATGAACCTTTCCATGCACTGATTACCATAAGGCCTTTCTATTGGCCCGAGAATTTAGAAAGTAATGATCGTGACTATCATGTGCCGTTAGAGTGGGTACACACTACCCTAGAAAGCTAGGGTAGCATGCATTCTGTCCTTTCCTACCTTTAGACACCAAACTACAAGTAACCTCTTATAAAATGACGGATGGCCTAGTGGTAATAATGTCTTTGACCATCACCCATTGGAAGTGATTCAAGTGCTGTCAGGCGCAGTATGCTTTTGTAATGTACAGAATTTGTCACCTAGTATGGTGGGCATGGTCGAGACTTAAGACGAGGGACCGAGCTAGTCATCCGAAGGGTCGAGCCCTGCAGTCAATCTTGGTCAAGCCGAGCCGAGAAGAAGATCGCCTTATCCCGCCGAATGGTGGCGGCCGATAACGCAAAGCTCTGTGGAGGCTATGACACACTTCGTCCGATTTATTTTGAATTCCGCCAATGGGGCCTATGGTTTATGGCCGTCCGATATGGCCGAGTGGTTGCGCGTAGCTAGTAAGTGAACAATGAGATGCCTGGACGGCCGATTAGATGGAGTGCCTTTTAGGCCTACGGTGAGGCTCTCTAAAACAAAACACAGTCGAATAAAGTTTTTGATGGCCTTCTAGCCTTTGATAGCAAGGGGGCTTTGCGTTTCAGTTTGTCTTCTAAGGAGCGGCCGATTTGGTGATGATGGAGATGGTCTTAGACTTCAAGGCCCTCATGAATCAGAGGACCAAAAAAGAAGAGGATATGCACTCCACAGATCCATGTGCAAGCTATAGACCCTCGCCAACTGAAAGCTCGTCGTGCCCCGCAAAGGAGTATCGAACAGACTCTGCAAAAAAAGAAACAACTTCACATCAGTCCACCATACAATAATGCATTTTAATTAAAATTAGTAACTATGGACAAGAAAGATGAGTGACTTATTGGGCTGCCATAATCTATTGATCAATGCAGTGAGACCGTGTCTCTCTGCATATTGAGTCTTTAGGCTTGTGGGATGGTGGTTTGTAATGGAGTGCTGCAAAGAAAACAAAATACAACTGTTAGAATCACGCTTGTCAATACAAGTGATATTGCAAAGTAATAAGTGAGAAGGAAAATAAAAACTTACATAGTCCTCCAAATAAGTCTTGTAGCCACCGCCAGTCCCAAGATGATGGACCACTCCTACCTCTAGTCATGCCTTTTCTGCCTTACGTTGTTGTCTCCAATGTCCTAGAGAATCTGTAGCCTCCTTCTTGAGTCGGCGCCAGTCATCTGCATCTAGCTACTCAGGCTTAGAGGCCCCACTCTTAAGTGGCTTGCGTAAATCTGATCGTCTGTGTGACATGTATGCACACATGCACACCATCATCCAGCCTGTGGAAAACCTATCTGCCACGGTGGGTACCAAAAATTCCTCATGCAAGGATGTTGCTATGTAGTCCTTGATCCCCTTCGGGATGTTCTTCCGATGATTCAAGATGTTATGCCAAAAAACTTATTCGCACAACTCTCTCATACGAGCTATCATCCTCCTCCCCTCATCATTCATGACGCCGGCTCATGTCCTATCATCTACAAGGTATCCATATCCCTCTGGGGTATGTCTAAGATGTGGTATCTATACCCCTCGTGGGCATATCCAAGAGACTTGTGTGTATTTGGTATACCCACAGGGGTGATATCTCTCGGAGTAGCACCCGAAGGGTTGCCATTTGTGGACAATTGAGGAAAAGATGGAGTGACTAGAGTAGACATCCCCACAGGTGTGACAAATCCTACAGGTGACACAACTTCAGTAGAACCACGAGGAGGAGATATTGCGTTCGTACCTCCACAACAACCACCTAAGCCACCCTCTCTCAAACCTGCACGAGAGCAAGGAGTAGCATCTGTATCTCGAGCTTCTGACTATGGTATCACTGTATCCACATCTCTGCAGCATCCCCTAGAACCACTCTCTCTGTCTGGCCCAAGTCTGGAGTATTGACCTCATCTACTAGAAACCGAAGTACCAGAGTGTGCCGAAGTAGATCTAACCAAACGACTTGATGGTGTCTGAGAAAGCTCCTGGTCTGCCATATATCTGAATCAAGCCATCTGATCTGGAGACATACGTGTGAAGATATCATATAACTCCTTGTCGTTTATCCCTTGACTCATTGTGCTTTCCAAATATTCGCAAAGATCACTTGCATAGACAAAAATTGATGTTAGCATAATCAATATAAAGATTCAAGCAAAGCGAAGCAATATAACTCAGAAAAAAATGATATTACTTAAAATGAAAATTCTAGAGTACCCTTATAAGCGATTCATCAACGAATTGAGTAGGTGGATACTACAAGTATGACGTAGCCTATGGTCCCATATCACTCTCCTAACATAACTCCACATACACTAGAAGGTCGATAGAAAGATCACCACAAAATGGTGAGTCCACCTCATTCTCAAAGATTTCTTGGTCCCTTGTCTTTCCATCATCATTACCCAATTTTGCATCCTCCACATGCTCCAAGATTTGGGTGGCCTCTATCCCTTGCAATATCAACCCCTCTATCTACATACTATCCTCATCTATGCTTGGAACATTGCTTTTGTCATATACTCTCACACTTGGGGGAGCTGAAAAGGTAAAATATACCACCATGGAGGTTGTCAAGGGTTTGGATAGAAAATTACATATTCAAAATCACATATAAGAGAGATTTAACTTTTTTGACATGTACCATGTCGTAATAAATTTTAAAAAAACATGAGTTCATGCACCTGTTCACAATGGACCCGCAATACAAACATGTTGCACAAATCCATCCATCTTTTTTTAGAATCTATTTTAAGAAATCCAAATGCACCTCGTTGATGAACAGTTGCCCTAGCTCCTTCCAGTACCACTTTGAACCACTGCATATCGAGTAGGATCATGGAGAAGCTACGCTAATTCACCATGATAATGCTTTATAAGCTCCCAAAATACTCCATCTCATCTATGATAGTGATTGCATCCATGGCTCACCGTCGGCTCTCTTGCTCGAACTTTTCCATGACACCACAATCTGTTGTGGAGCGCATTTTGTCGATATGCTCCACGCGGAAATGTTATGCGTGTAACAACGCCACATTGTATATTTTGCAATGTACATTCAAATAGTTAATTAGTTGTCACATATAAAATCTAGATACGACAGCTTATAAAACATGTGATCACCTTTGGACTACATCCCCTTGAGAATTCCAACTCCTCAGTAGAGATCTCTACCCCTTTGCGGGAGGCTGTGATCAAAGCTCCATATAACCATCGCATAGACATAAACCGCGACATCTCCGCTGTGCCCTCAGGATATCGAATCGATCGATGGCGCATACTACATCGAAATTCAAATCACACTTCTCCCTGATCTTTCTTGGCTTGCTCGTACCTAGCAATCCATGTCTCCATGGAGGCATTGTGCAACATACAAAAATGATTCACTTTCTCCTCCATTGCAGTATTTATCCTTTTTTCTATCCCATTTTCAACCATCATATCTATGGTCAATCCTTTAGCGTCCTTCAGTGACCATAGCATACTATTGTTTAAATCCATCATTGGTAGCCACTGTGAAATATGCACTACCACCTCATACACCAACCAACCTTCAGCCATGCTACCTTTTGGCCCAGCTCGTTGTCGCACAAAGAGTTTCACAATTTTCATGAAGTACTCCAAGAAGAACATACATCGTGTATGGACAAGTCTTGCAATCTCCACTTCGTCTCCAAGATGCACCAAGAGGTGGGTTTGTATCGTGAGCATACTAGTGGGAAGGTACTTCTCAAAGAAACACACCGTCTCCACTACTCCCTACCTTGTGAATTCAATAGAGGATGTCTTGATCTTCTTTTGTGAAATCCATTGCACTAAATTTGACAACCTGTAAATTGCCTCTCATATTTCTAGAGTAAGTCATCCTGTAATCGCGATCGGTAGTTCAAATTGTCACAAATAAAGAAGCATTACGAACAATGACTATACTCCAAATAGCAAAATACATAGGTCACTTACAATCCATTTGTAGTACAAACCTGACATATCTTATGCTAATCGTGAGATTTTAGCCATGTTAGTTGGTCCTCTTTAGAAAAGACGGATCTGAGAAAACACATCATACCCATTGGAGTTAGATAGGCTTGATAATTTGCTTCACAATGTGCTCTTCTTTAGTGGAAAAAACCTAAGGAGCATGAGGTAGCTACAAGCAACATCAGCACTTGATTGTGGCCAAAGGGCCTCCATCTTGCCTACCTCCTTCAAATCCATTTGTGCCCCTATAGTGTCTCTCTTTCCTATGATGTGGTCCCATAGTAAGCTACCCACATTCTTGAAAATATGCATTGGATCCAACGAGTGGTTGATTTGTAAGTGGGTTCAATAGAGCAACTCGTAGAAAACTATGAACCGACGCATTCTGTTTGGATGCGATTGCATGTGGACCATTTTCAACTCGTACGAGCTTTGGGCATTCATTTGTGTTGGAGGACTTCCAAGAAAACCTTTCCTTAGTGCATGAACCTTCGACAAGAAAGCGGCGTGTCCTTAATATATCATCTTCTTCATAGTCCGTGACCTTCAAGAGTCTAACTATGGCCCACAAATGGACATGCATGATAACGTGAGGTAACCAGACCTGTCCCAACACCTCTGTTTTATGAACACAAATTTGAACAAGCTATGGTAGATATAACCAACAAGAACAGAATGCTACCTACCTAAGCACTCCTTGAATCCCGAAAATTCATGCATGGTCCACATGAGAATTGCTTGTATATTGGCGGACCGTCAACCATTACACTTGCCCATATCTTCCATGGCGACCCCCTCCTCCCACAAAATTTTAAGCTCATCGACTAATGGACAGAGATAGACATCCATATTCATGACTTTGTAGCAGATTGGAATGAGCAAGCTAAGGATCAAGTGTCCTTTCTTCATAGAAAGCCATGATGGGATGTTGTAGTTAACAAGGACTACAAGCCACACACTGTAAGGTGTTGAGTAGAGACCAAATGGATTCATGCCATCCATATCCAGACCAAGCCAAAGATTCATTTTCTCTCATGCAAAGCCTAGAAAGGTGAAGTCAATGTGACTCCATGCACGTGAATCCACTGAAATTCGTTGGACTCAATCAGTGGATCTATTCTGTGCATGCCATGTTGTCAAGCTCACCATGCTTGATGTACAAAACATGTGAAGTATACAGGGGATAAGTGAAAAGTGTCTAAGAACTTTCTGAGGGATTGTTTGCCCTTGCAAGTCCTATCGATACCTGTGAGCACCACACTTTGGACATGTCTCCATAGTCTCGTACTCTCCTCGAAATAGCATGCAATCGTTGACACATGCATGAATGCTATTGTAGTTCCATGCCAAGTTGTGCATCATCACGAGACTTAAGAATGGTATTTTCAAGTGGTAATATATAATACTTTAGCAACCTAAAAAGAAATCATAAAACACCTTGAAAAAGCACAATTGTTTTTAATAGTGTCTTCAGGAGAGATACTCCGCACCCATCATATAATGATATGGATGCTTCCACTCTAAGTGGATTAGATGTCTCATTATCCATGGGCATCAATGCATCGATCATTGCCTCCATCTCAGGGTCCAAGATTGTAGGAAAGTCTGAAAGGCTTCCTGTCTCCTCTGGTATTGACAGTATTGACTGAGCAGTGTCTTCCAAGTGGTGGATTGGCTCAGGCACTCCATCCATCGCACACCCATGAACTATTCTAATTGGCCACAATAGATGCATTTCTCCTTGGGATGAGACGTAAATTCTACAACCACATCAAATGTTGTTGTATATGATATTCAATTAGTTTGCGAACATAATGCATGATTGATACACACTTTTCTTACTATTTTCTCAAAGTGTGAGATTGCTTAATCAATGATGTCCAATTGAAACTCGCCGAAGCCTCATACGTGTTCTATAGATAAGCGATGCTTTCCTATGATTGCTAGCTTGCATTGAGAGCAAGGACACCGGACACGTTGATTAAGATACGTCTCGTGATCTTAAACATCACAACCTTCATCGTTTTCCATTTTTTTTACACAAACAAATTTTTTTTGTTCTCATTCTCTTTTTCTTTCTGAATTTATCCCCCTCTCTCCCTCCCTCTCTCCCCCTCTCTTTGTTTTTCTCTACCCCCTCTTGCATGACTATGGTCTTAATAACTGATTAGTTTAGATAAGGAAGTGCTGGCTTCTGAGGAAGACATCTCTTGCTCTCAAAATTTGTCATATATTTGATGTGTTGTATGCCAGGTGCTAGAAAGATTGTTTCCTAATTTCTCATTGGTGGCTAGTAAGGCTCATTTAGTGAGGTGGTCTCTATTGCATGTAGTGTAAGCTTCAGAATATTTTTGATCATAAGGTCCATTTTTCACAGTGTATTTTCTTTGTCTAAGCTATGATTGCAGGTGTTTCTAGAGTCATTCAATATTTGGTCTCTCTATTTCTCAAATTTCTTTATGTATTTTGTGATATCTTTTTTTGATTTATTTCTTTATGTATCTTGTGTTCCTTTGTTAGAAATGTGCAATTTTACTAACTTACAAGTGTATGTATGTGCACCATGCACAACTAGGCTTTTGTTTTCCACAATCAATGTGATTCGATATAAATGCAAGTAACTTCATGATGATAGTACTCAAACTTTCAATTCAATTATGACATATGCAAACAAGCATTCAATCACAATTTTTACAACACTACACAATGTGTGAACTCTCTTTTTGATGATCCAACTACTTGTGAGTGATTTTTTAGGCTAATTAAGGTGAGATCCTAGTCTTCTTAGGGTTTTCATCTCTTAGATATAGTCACTTTTGATGACCTAGCTGCATGAGGTCCAAGGGCTTGACTATCACTATTAATGCTACCTCCACTCAAGTTGTTCTCACCAAATGGTAGTACCCATTCTTCAATATCTACCATATCGATTGTAAATTTCCATATGGTCTGTTCATAATTGTGCATAGCCATTAATTGAGTCTCTTCCTTCTGGTGTTGCCACTATGCTCTCTATTTCTCTATCTCTCTAATTCATCTCTTTGAACCACCCCCTCCTTGCAATGTAAGGCAGTGAAAGCTACAATAAACTAAAGGGAAATGATCTTGAAAATTTTAACATCAAAACTGGAGTATCTTTGTATATTAATATCCTACCCCAAAAAAAACTTACAAAATGCAAGCTTTGATTAGAAAAACTAAGCTCGCATTATAGAAACCACTCATATTTGGAAGATCATATATAGTGCTTATGATAAGAAACACATTGAGATATATTCTCCACTAAGAGATGACATCTTGATCCAGATGTTGTAAGACTCACACAATCCATCCAGCTTATACGTTTGTGTTTGGCTCAATAGAGTAGAAACTAACCTCAAATGAGAGACATAGATACTTATTGTCAGGCTACTCTATAAGATAGCCCCTACCAACACTATTCATAAAAATTAATTGACTTTTGACTATATATTGCAGAATATAAAACTCAAATGATCCCTATTCAATCATTGAACAAGATAATAATTACAAAGCACTAGCACCAAAAATAGGATAAAAGAAGCCAATGAAACAAAAACAAGCAATGCTCTTGATCAAGAACTTATTGCTCATGATAGGAAATGAAAACAACTTGCACAGTGTCCATCTTCATCTAAGGAGACATCTTTAAAACTATGGGATATGATTGGTCATTTTCTTGTAGACCCCTCAACATTAGTAGACCAATACAATATACGAAATTGTGTAGCAGTGGTGGTAGGAAAGTTACGAAATAGCTAGAAAAAACAAGGGGGATTGAAAAAGATAATTAAAGTAACATACCTTATGAGATCAAGGATAAATATTCCTATAAAAAAATAACTTATTACTTTTGGAAAACCATAATGGATTCATTCAATCTTGCTCATAAGGATAAGAAAGCACGTGAATATAAATAATGTTGAGCTCAACATCAAGCTACTACCCTCTCAAGGATATATGGGTTCAAGGGGAGGGTAGTATGCTTCCCAAGTCCATCACATACTCACACTGAGAATGGTCTCAATCTCTCTATCAAGAGCATGCCCCTCGTCCACTGAAAGTGGAGGTGGTTAGTGAGGTCTACTAGGACTAGTTGAACTAGAGGTAGATGATAAAGACTATGTGGAAGAGGTCAGGGCTAGTAACTAGGGTGCGGGAAGCTAGGGCTAGAGGGCTAGGGTTAGGGCTTGACTCATGGGATGTGGCTACTTGGGGCTTAGGCTCGGACTCATGAAGTGAGGGAAATCGGTCCTTGGACTAGGGCTCTGGCTCATAGGATGAGGAAATGTGGCATTGGGGATAGAGCTAGGGCTTATAGAGTAGTGGTACTTGGTGTCTAGGGTAAGGGCTCATGGGGTAGGGACACTTGGTCTTGGGACTCAAGCTCGGGTTTGTAGGACCTAGGATGGGAATGGGGCTCAAGGTCATTTACTCAAGCCCATGGGGCTCGTGGGCTTTGTTCAAGGGTTGGGTTAGGGTATCACTCATGCTCTTCATAAGCATTGATATAGTCTAGCAAGCTATGTGTTAGGCTTAGGCTTTTTTCCTACTGGTGCTCTTTGTAAGTATGTGTCCCTCTCATGGTACATGGGTGATCTTGACTTAGCTCCTCATCAATGAAGAGGTAGGACATAAAGAATTTTTTGCATGAAATTGTCTAAGATCTCCATAAGATTCTGAAGTCTATCATACTAGAGTCATTATCAAGTGATAGAGGTTTCCCTTGGGCAATTGGTTCCTATGAACTACTTGGTCATGACCCTCAAATGTCAGGATACTAGATGAGGGTCATGATCAAGTGATAGAGGTTTCTCATGGTAAAGGGTTGCCACCAACTACTTGGTGATGACCCTCAAAGACAATAACACACAATCAAGGTCACCACCAACAAGCAATAGAGGCTACCCTTAGGTAACAGTTTGCCACAAACTACATGGTGGTGGCCCTTGAAGAGTAGAATAGTGGATAAGGATCACCATCAAGTGATAGAGGTTATCCCATGGCAAAGAGTAGAATAGTGGATGAGGATCACCATCAAGTGATAGAGGTTATCCCATGGCAAAGGGTTGCTACAAAATACTTGGTCGTAACCCTTGAAGACAAGAATACTAGAGGAGGGCCACCATTTATAGACCTAAAACGAGCCCACTGACACTAGCTCTAATGGCTCTAGCTACATGCTCCTAAACTCACCAAACAACCCCATATGGATTTATGCCAGGAGCATTTGGGTACTATAAAGGACTCTTCTAGCTGTAGTATTTGTAGATGAAATTTTGGGTTGTAATCCAACTACTTACCCCTCTTGGCTTCAAAAGCAAAGGAGTTTCCCACATGTAGGTGAATATCTCACCTCGAATCACATATATGAAGGGCATCACCCAACCAATTATTGAGGCCACTATGGCTCTCATATACCGTAGGGATTGGCCCCAAGATGCATCGTCTAAAAAAATATAAAGCATCATAACATAATTCTCTCTTTAATTTATGCTTCTAGGAGACTTTTTATATCCGCACATAAACTTTTTCCTAAGAATAAATGTGCTAAACTACGTTTAGAAATCCTCTTCCACTCCACATGGGTTAATGAGCTTTTCAAGCAATGGCTATGCATTTGGGAGATTTATTCTAATACTATGCTTTATGCTCTTTTCATGCAAGGTGGAATAGTTTAACATATACAAACAAAGGAAAAACAAAATTGTCCTCCATGTGTATAATCATATATTTTCATACTTTTCACCATATATATTATAACGATGTAGAAGATAGCATTGAGAAAACTTGTGCTACTATCTTCCTTATAGTAAAAAACTACCCTATATGCATATAAAAAGGATCATAAAATCAGTACATTTAATCTAATTTTTTCCTTCTCACCACTTCCTATTGATACATTTTACAAGCATTGTCATATTCTTAGGTATGTAGTAAAAAAACTTTCTTCCTTATACTTAAAAACTACCCTCCCTATATGCATATAAAAAGGATCATAAAATCGATACATTTAATTTCATTTTTTCCTTCTCACCACTCCTTATCAATAAAGTTTACAAGCATTGTTATATTCTTAGGTATGTAGTAAAATGAGAAAAAATGCATAGGAACGCACTTTAACACACAATATGAGGCCATCTTGCAGCAATCTCCATATTGGGGAATCCATACAAACATTGTAGAATCATATGCTAATTATTTCACAATATGGAGATCCATCTTATCATTCAATTAGTCTCAAAATCTCATTTTTTATAAAATTTTTGTATATGATTGCCATTTCAAAGTCAATTATTATCAGAAAAGCCATGCTAGTCAAGCATTTAGAAAATATATTTTGATTTTTACTGATTTTATATGTACATATACCATTAATTTTTAATATTTTCAAATAAAACAAGAATTTTTTGCTCTATTGGTCACATCATATCATGTTCTGGCATTCCTTTTTCCTCTCCCTCTCAGCTCATGTAAATAGCCATTATGGCAAGAGAGAAGGACTAAAAACTGGTCTTTTGATACAACACATCATTTTTAGTAATTTTTGTGGTGATGGAGAGCAAAGAATTGTAGCATCTCATGGCCAAGAGTGCTTCTTGTGATTTGGACAATTGCAAAAATACACCTTTCAAAGAATTGGAGAGGTGCCAAAAAAAAAGAGCCCTCTCCTTCCCCTTCTGTGAAGAATTTTAAGTATTAAGGCCCTTAAGCTCTTAATTAGAACTTGTCCAATTCATCTCCTTTTGCATTTTCAGTGTTGGCAAGTGGTTTGACTCAAATCTAAGGGACAAATAAGCTCAAATTTGAGATTTGAAAGTGCAGCCATAGTCCTAGTATTATTTTCTACTAAGTTGGTCTCTTGGATGCTATTTTTAACTTTTGGATAATGTAGGTGCTTTTTAATCTCAAAATTTCACCTCTTCAAATGAGCCATCTAATGAACTTTGATTGATAAACGAATGCTTTTAATGCGTCCCAAGCCACCCGCTTTTGTTTAGAAAACTCTGATGTCTCTTCATTTTACCACAAATGCTTCATTTTTAACTACAATTTTGGTGCTTAATCGCACCTCTCACACCACCAAGCAATAGAGATTTCTTCATGGAAAAGGTTAGCTCGAAGATAATA
The DNA here is from genome assembly GCF_053477565.2 of Lygodium microphyllum. NCBI lineage: Eukaryota > Viridiplantae > Streptophyta > Polypodiopsida > Schizaeales > Lygodiaceae > Lygodium > Lygodium microphyllum. The sequence continues at coordinate 91,439,792 of NC_141157.1, forward strand.
ACACTGAAAATGAAGTGGTCAAAAATTATGTTGAGTGTTGAAATGACTTGTTTTTTGGCTGATTTTTGTTGTTTTTGAGAGATGAATGGTTGATTTTATGAGATGATTGATTGATTTGGAAGTGGTTTGAGAGTGTTTTGGATGATAATGATGGTGTTTTGGAAGTTCATGATGTTTGTTGGTGGTTATGTGATGTTCTGATAGGTTCTGATTGGTTCTGTATACCTTCTGTTTTGGTCTGTTTTGTTCTGATTGTCTTCTGTAAGGAGGGATGGAGTATTGATTGATGAAGATTGAGATATTGTGAAAGCTTATTGAATGGTTTGTGAGAGTTTGGAATGGTTTGAGAGTAAGTTATGTGGTTTTGATGATCTTCTGTAACCTTCTGTAGGTCTTCTGTAGAGCTTTTGTTTCTGTTCTGTTCTGTTCTGTACTGTAGCTGTTTTGGTACTGTTCTGTGACTGTTCTGTATGCTTCTGTATGTGTTCTGATGGATGAGAGTGTAGCTTGGGAAAGTTTTCTAGCCTTGGAAAGAGGTGAATACAAGTGCAAAAGAGCTGAAAGAAGTGGAAGAAGTAGCTGCTGAAGACTCAAGTGAAGACTAGAGTGAAGTGACAGTAGTGAGCTATGAAAGGACACTGTAGTGGCTCTGGTGACTCTTCATATCAGACATACCTCTTGGGAGGGGTATCCACGACCTAAGAGGGATTATTGAGAGTGATTTTGGAGAGATTGTAGTGAGGATATGATGTATTATTGATGGAGAGAGAGAGAGAGAGTCAGAGATAGCCAATTCTACTCAAACAGAGTGATTGTATATGAGAGATTGAGAGAGAAGACTATGAAGATATTGAAGATGAATACTATATGATTTATTTCCATTCAAAGATGGTGTATTCCTTTGCTTTCTTTGTTCTATTGATGGATTTTATGAAGATATTGAAGAATATAGTTGATTCTATCAAAACCGTGGGAGATCTACATGATGCTGTATGAAGATTGGTTGTGCCTGGTGTTCTTTTCTTCATTGTGATCATATGAAACATAATAAACAAGCTTGTTGATGTTACAAGATAGATTTTCTTGCAAGATAATTCCCTTTTCCTTGGTGTTCCTCTTGGGGCTCCATGTTTTTGGTACGCAGCCGAGGAAACTTGCCATCAACAAGCACCAGAAGAGGCTGAAAATGAAGGAAATGGCATTGCCAAGAAGAGAAGAATTCAATGGATATTTGTAAAGTTCCTTCTTCCACTGAGGAGTTGGAATTTCTCATAATCAAAGCCACTTTCCACAAGAAGTTCATCCCACAATGGCGGAAACACATCACCATCATGATGCATGCTCTATGTGGTGGACAGTTTCCTCTTCCTATTGAAGCAGCAGAAACTTGCATCTTGGTGGCAAACTGTTTGGGAACAAACTAAAGAGCAGAAACAGAGAGAATGACCATCCATGGAAGATTTGGCATTTATTGAAAAGTTTCTAGACAACATCAAGTGGGAGATTGTGAAGAAGCTTCAGGAGTCTTGGTCTGTAGAGGTTCACAAAGACAAGAAGGAAAAAAGTTGGAATTTGTTCGTAGACGCTCAACAGCAAGATACATGGGATGCTTGGTGTACTGATAATCTTCTGTTTGTTCAATTAGCAACCCACTGGAAGTTGGTAGACAAAGTGTTCTTTACAACATACACTGTTAAAACCATCAGAAGCTGGCATTACTATGATGATGGCACCACCACAATGCTCAGACGTATGCATTTTGACATGTTCAGAACCGAATATCTTCCTCTGTGCAGTGGCATGAAAGCAGAATTCAGGGACATTGAAAAGAAAGAAGTAGAAGAAATGTTGGCAAGAGAGTCCTCCAGAGACTGAAGCCTTTTGTTAACTCTCTGTGGAGCACTAACAACATACTGGAGCCAACCCCCTGATGAATGACGCAATAAAGAGGCAAGCTTTAGAACGAGTCCAGAGGTACGTGAGAAGAGAGAAATAAAAAATCAAGGCTGAGAACGAGATCGCAGCAGAAGCTGCCTTTGACGCCATTGCGGAACTCTTTACAGAAGTCCCAATGGCACATCAAGCCCTTCCTCCTCCAGCTGAAGGTCCACTTCCAAGCCAGATCTGTCCTGGAAATATTGATGACAGGCCAGCGAATGTAGTCCCATTGCCAGTTTTTAAGGGAGAGTACAATGAAGACCCCGATCTTCATGTAGCAGAGTTTATGGTAGCATGTGTGGCTAACAATGCCAGAACCCCTGAGCATTGGTTAGCAATATTCCCCGCCACTTTCAAGGGCGCGGCGTTTCAGTGGTATGAGAGACAAGCAGCAAGAACTTTTGGCACATGGGACGGGCCTTCCTCACTAAATTCAGGCGTGAAGGTTTTGAAGAGCGGATGAGAGAGGAATTTATGAACCTAAGTCAATCCTCTGGAGAAAGAGTAGAAGCTTATGTCTCACGAATGGAATCCATCCTGAAGAGATGGACTAACCATAATCTAGATGATGGCATTTAGAAGGGGGTGTTTCTCAGAGGATTACAACCAAAAGTCCGTAAGTTTGTGGAGCTGCAAAGACCAGCCACACTGCAAGCTGCAACAGAAGGAGCAAGACTGTACGATGAAGTGGAAGCTCGATTAGCGATGAATACAGGAAGAGGAGTCCTACCTCCTTTGATGCCAGGAATGATGTATCCACCCAATGCAGTTCCAGGGACTGTTCCCTATCTCTACCAACAGATGCCCCCAGTATCACAGTACAGTGCACCAAATCCACAGTGGCCACAATCCATGCCTCAAATAGTGGTTCACCCACAACAACAATGATCCCAACCAATTTCCTCACTACCAAATCAGCAGCAACAGTGGAATCCTACCAACTAGAGCCAACAGCCAACAGTTCAAATAGGAGCTCTGAATCAGAACTAGAACAAAGACCCCTCTGTACCAGCCCAACCCGTTTATGCAGTGATTACAGGAATCCTCAAAACCCTCCTGCCAGTACGTCAGGAGGAGAAAGCTTGAAGGATTACTTATCCAACTCAGTTGCAAACATCAAAAAGGAGTTGATGGATGTGATTACAGAACAGCTACAGACGTTGAAAGTGAATACCGCTAGCATATCCAATGTTGCAGGAGCAGGAAGAGATGTGATGCGGTCAAACACTTGGTGTGGTAAGTGTCATCAAGCAGGCCATTTAGCCACTGAATGTACACGAAAACCAACCATCCCTGGAGCCTTCTGTTCCTACTGTTTGTGGAAGAACCATACCGAGGACATTTGCTCTCTGAAGGAGATGCATGATAGGAGAAGGAAGGAAGAAGACACAAGATTTAACTTGCTGGAATCCAAAATGACAACACAAGATATTGGACCCAAGCCTAGAGAGTTTGGTCCTAATTTCGGACCCAGAAGATTTCCTTCCCAAAGTTACAGAGGAAGACAGTCTGGCGGTGGTCAGAGATCAGAAGTGGAATGTTGCAGATGCAGAGAAAAGGGACACATCTCACCAAATTGTCCAAATCCTCGAAGGTCAGTGGATTAAAAGCCCTTATGCAGTCGATGCAAAGGAGAAGACCACACTGCAAAAGACTGTCCAAGCCCAGCCCCAGTGAAAAACAGTGCTACTGATAGTCCGTCCAAGGCCCAAGAGCCTACCTCCAATTTGGTGGAATTGGAAGTTGCTGCCATCACGCGTGCAAAGCAGAAGGAACCACCTGTCCAGAAAGAAAATAACCTTCCAGCTAGAACAGTGAAGTTCAATCTTCCACCAGAAGAACAAAACAGAACAGAGCTTGACAGTGCCGTACAGAGCTCTACAGTGCCATAGAGAGTTACAGAGACAGTTACAGAGATAGGACCAGAGGTCCAGGAGACAGAAGAGGAGGAAGTGCCACAAGTGGCAGAAGAAGTTCCTGTAATTCCTCTGTTGGAAGAAAGAAGAAAAATAAAAATGGGTGTTGCCCCATTCCCTAACCAGTTAGAGAAGCCAGTGGATCCTATTAAGGAATACGATCTAGTTAGAGATCTAGATACCTTTAGACCAAACCTTACATTCTGATAATTATTGATGTTGTCACCCAGTTGCCGGAAAAGGTTCAAAAGTATACTGACAAGAAGACGTGGTTTAAGGATTGCTCCCTCAATAGCAACAAAGCCCAACAAGGCTTCAGAGCCTATAAAAGAAGTGGATGTGGCTAACGCTTTCCTAGATCCAGGTACTCCAGAGACTGGCGTATGGATAGAAGGTTGCTTTATTTCAAATGCACTGATTGATGGTGGTTCATCAGTAAACATTATGACGGATGTTACAATGAAGGATTTAGGCCTACAAGGTGTGCAACCCACCCAATGGCTCATCAGACTGGCGGATCAGAGTAGAATCAAGCCTTTGGGAATTCTCCCATATGTGAAGACTACAGTGGCTGGAAAAGATTATTGGCTAACCTATCTGGTGGTGAAGCCAAGCTCTTATGGTACATCCTATCCTCTGTTACTAGGCAGACCATGGCTTTTTGAAGCCCGAGCAAGGACGGATTGGTTCAAAGGAACTTTGACCTTGGGTAGACGACCCAACAAAGTGGTGCTGAAACTGTATGGTTCTCAAAAAGGACATGGATCCACCTCCTTGGAATTATCTTCTGACTCCCCTAATGAGGCTACAGATGGAACATCAGCAGACGAAGATGCTGTCAAACAGATCCTTCCCAAGAAAACAGTGGCACATTCCTTAACAGTGGATACTGTAAGCCGACTTCTAAAAGATGCAAAGCCATTATCAATGGGTAAATACTTCCTGCCTGAACTAGGAATGACTTCGGAAATCACTTCTGACAGTGATATAGAAGCATGGATGTACTGCTCTCCCTGTTATATGGCCATAGCAGAGACAGAGATAGAGACAGGAGAGGAAACAGAGAATCTGTTCTTCTATTACAGAGCTCCTACAGAAGCAGAAGCAGAAGCAGAAGCAGAAGCAGAGACAGAAACAGAAGCAGAGACAGAGACAGAAGAGGTTGGATATGATATGGACAAAGAAGGTTATGAAAATGAGCCAGAAGAATCTATTCCACCTGAAGAGGATACATTTGAGGAAGAAATTCCAGAAGCATCAGAAACAGACGAGCTCATGCTATGGGACAGAATGGTGATGGTACCATTTGGTCTGGTAAATGGATCTTCTAATATGCAGGATCTTTATAAGACATGGGTTAAGAAGAATAAGCCGTCTTTCAGCAGTGGCTCATGCCGTCCTAACCCATCCTTGCCGAAGAAAGATAATGATGATGCACCGTGCCAACAAGCACCAGTCCCACCAACCCAACAGGCATCAGAGGGTCCCTGTTATGTGACGTTCCTGGATGTGTCATCTTCAGAAGAGGAGTTTTCAAGCCAAGAGGTAATTAATTTTGAAACCAAACCCGAAACGGCTCTAATCCCATTCCAACATCTTAAGGAGCAACCTAAGTCTCCACCAAAAGAAGAAATTGGTTCTAGTGGGACATCAGAAGAGGACACCACTCCCTTGAAGGAGTCGGATCTGTATCCAGAAGCAGTCCGTGGAACCTTTATCCGTGAAGTAGAAGGTGAAAGGCAGTTAACCTTTGTGGATGCAGAAGGCACTGAACGCCACTTGAAGGTGGGTAGCAGTCTCCCAGAAGAGGAGTTGTCAACCTTGTACAACTTGTTGAAAGAAAATTTGGACGTGTTTGCATGGTCCTACAAAGACCTAAAGGGGATTGATCCCACAATATGTCAACATCATATTGACTTGGAGCCTGATGCCAAGCCAGTACGGCAACGACAGAGGCGAATGAACCCGAATTATTCCACATTGGTGAAAGCGGAGCTGCTGAAACTTTTGAAAGCCGAGTTCATCTATCCAGTGGCAAATAGCGAATATGTGTGGATTTCCGAAAGCTTAATTCCAAGACGAAGAAGGATCACTTTCCTATCCCTTTCACAGACCAACTATTGGACACAGTGGTAGGACATGAACTTTATTCCCTTCTGGATGGATTCAGTGGATACAACCAAGTCCAAATCGCAGAAGAAGACCAATCCAAAACAACCTTCACCACAGAATGGGAGACCTATGCTTACCGAGTGATGCCGTTTGGACTCTGCAATGCCCCTGCTACTTTCCAACGAGTCATGATGGCCGCATTCCAGAATCATCTGCACGACTTCATTGAGGTATATTTAGATGACTTCTGTGTCTATAGTTTGATCCGTGAACACTGGGAACACCTGGAACAATGCTTTGACCGATGCCGGGAGTATGGGATTTCCCTCAACCCCGACAAATGCATCTTTGGGGTTTCTTCTGGAGTTCTGTTGGGCCACATTGTCTCTGCACAAGGGATATCAACAGACCCTGCAAAGATTGAAAAGATCGCAGCTCTGACAGCACCCACCAACCTCAAACAGTTGAGGGGATTCCTAGGCCATGTGGCTTACTACAGAAGGTTTATAGCCCATTTTGCAACAAAGGCAACTTCCTTGCACAAGCTTATGAGGAAAGATGTAGAGTTTACTTGGACGGAAGAATGTAACAAAGCCTTCCACACTCTGAAGCAGTGTCTGATAGAGGCACCCATTCTGCAACCTCCTGATTGGACGAAAGAGTTCCATGTACACACTGATGCATCAATTGAAGGCTTAGGTGATGTCCTCTGCCAGAAGGGCTCCTCAAAGTTGGATCAACCGATCTATTATGCAAGCTGGAAAGTCATTGATAGGGAACGGAACTACACAGTGACAGAGCTGGAGTGCTTGGCAATGGTGTTTGCCCTAGAGAAGTTTCGCCACTACCTCCTATCTACCCACTTTAAATTTTATGTGGATCATGAGGCCCTGTCCTTCTTGATGAACAAAGCAGATGTGAAAGGACGAATGATGAGATGGCTCCTTTTATTCCAGGAGTTCGACTTCGAGGTGATTACTAAGCCTGGTCGTTCCCATGTTCTGGCTGATCATCTGTCGTGTATCCCACAAACTGGAGACGAGGAGCAGGATGATCCAGACCTCCCTGATGCTTCCCTATTCTTGGTAGAAACTGTAACTCCCTGGTATGCAGACATTGCCAATCTGCTGGCAACCCAACACTACTCTCCTGGTACTTCTAGTCGGGAAAAGAAGAAGCTTATGCTAGAATCAGCCCCCTACACCCTGCTAGGCGGTGCACTGTACAAGAAAGGCAAAGATGAAGTGCTCAGAATATGTGTTGCAGGAGATGAGATTGGGATTGTTCTGAAGGCTTGCCATGACGAGCCATGTGGAGGTCACTTTGTAGGAGAAGCTACAGCCAGGAAGGCTCTGCTAGAAGGATATTGGTGGCCTACCATTCACAAAGATTCCTATGATTACTGTAAAAGATGTGATGCTTGTCAAAGAATAGGGAAACCCACCAAGACAAGTGCCATGCCACTGCAACCTATCCTTCCGTTGAAGCCGTTTCAAAAGTGGGGCATTGACTTCGTAGGTTCGATCGATCCTCCTACCAGAAGGAAACAGAACTGATACATCCTCGTATGTACGGATTATGTTACAAAGTGGTGTGAAGCTAAAGTTCTAAAGCGAGACGATGGTAACAGCGTGGCCCTGTTCATGTATGAGAATATCATCACCCGTTTTGGTAGTCCCTTAGAGCTGGTAAGTGATAGAGGTACTCATTTCCTCAACAAAGTCATGGAAGAATTAACAGAGTTGTATAAGATCTGCCATCGCAAGTCCACTCCCTATTACCCCAGAGCCAACGGCCAAGTCAAAGTCACCAATCGCATTCTCTGCTCGATTCCGACAAGAACGATTGCCGCACATCGTCGTGATTGGGACGATTGACTTACAGAGGCCCTCTGGGCGTACAGAACCTCCCATAAAGCAGCAACAGGACAGACACCCTTCCAGCTGGTGTATGGTACACAAGCTGTTTTTCCTGTTGAATTGGAACTACCCTCTTTGAGAGTGGCTATCAAAGAGCGTTTGGGGGACGATGATTCACTGCAACGCCGTCTCCTGCACTTGGAATGTTTGGACGAAATTCGTAGGATGGCTCTCCAGTGCATTGAAGCCACGCAAGCTCGACGCAAGGCTTACCATGATAGCTTCATCAAGCACAAGGAGTTCAAAGAAGGTGATTTGGTCCTAGCCTATGATTTACGCTTTGGCAAGTGTCCTGGCAAGCTCCAACAGCGGTGGATGGGCCCCTATAAGGTACTTGCCGTCAACCCTAATGGCTCTGTCCAAGTGCAAACCGTTGATGCCTCTGATGATCCCTTTCTGATCAATGGATACCGCCTGAAGAAGTACTTCCCTCCTTGGGGATCTTGACAATTACGAACACTTGATCCTTTCCCTCGTTGGCGCGGCACTGTACTTCTTATGATGCTATTTTTGATAGCCATTCTTTAGTCACTCCTGATGAAGTGGACACAACCTTCTGTCTCCTCAAACCCCCCTTCTTGCCTTGATCTCTTATCCTCTATTTTCCATCAGCGACAATGGCGAGGTTGGTCTTGACACATGGTCTTTCCACTATTCCCTTGCTCAATTTGAAGAAAAAAAAAGGAAAAAAAAAACAAAACATATCGGTCATGGGAGAATAGGGCTTAGGTCCCTGTCATGCCGACCTATTCTCCAAGAAAAGGTGGAAACACCCTCGGGAATAGGGGAAAACAAGAAAAAGAAGAAAAAAAAAAAGAAATCTGTTATGAGAGAAAAGGAAGCAATTCCCTGTCATAGCAGGCCTCGTTCCAAGAAAAGGTGGTCAACACCCTTGGGCGGGAAGCTGGCTGTGGAAAAGGTGGTAACACCCAGCAGTCCAGAAAGTGGATTCATTAATTGATATCCCTAGGATCCAATTCCGAAGCTACCTCCCTTGGTATGCTATGTCCTGGGTCTTTCTGCAAAGCGTCTAACTGTCCTCTAGCAGACGACATGTTCCTGTCCAATAAAACGTTCGATTTGATAGCTACCTCCCTGGGTACGCCTCTTCAACAATTGATGACGCGATCTTCATCGACAAACAATCGAGTGATGTGAGATTTCATCCTAACCGGATGGGGAAGTGAGTATGGGTTGCCCTCTGTAACTATCAACAACGAGTGAGACAGAGGGTGGGTTGAGAGACCAGTCTTTTCCCTTCAAATCAAATGAGAGGTGAGAAGTGTGAATGAAGTGTTGCACGCACGGGATGGGCCTCTCAATGCACAACGCACAATTTGTTCTGTGCACTGCACCATAAGGCTCCTTGGCCTTCCTTCTCGCACCATATGCCGGCACAAGAAGGGATGCACTGTTGCACCATCAAATGCGCACAAGGCATACAATCTTTGCACAAGTGACCGTGAGGATTACATCAATGGGTTTCAGGACATGGTTGCCCTCCTGTAACTATCAACATAGAGTGAGACAGAGGGTGGGCTGAGTGTGACTGGAGTTTCTTCAATCAATTACCGAGAGGTGAGAGTGAGGGACGTTATGAAACTTGGAGTCAGGTATGTTCCAGTTTCCCTGTGCACCCACGGGATGGGTCTTTACCGTCAACACAAGACACGTCACCCTGTTCTGTCCACCGCACTGTAAGGCTCCCTTGCCTTCCTCCTTGCACTTATGCCAGACGGGTTGAATGCACTAATGCACCATCAACTGTGCACCCTGGCATACTCTTTCTGCACCATTCCCCCCTTGTTGATTCCTCAACCGGGCATGAGATATGGGTTTCCATCATTATTCCTCGAGTGATATTAGTCATGGGGCGAGTGACTGTTCTTTCATTCCATTTGAGTGACTGTGAGTTGAGTGTAGTATCCCTCATCGTCGACGGATTTCCTGCGCTTCCTTCCATCAGCTACCTCCCTGGGTGCTGACGCGTAGTCTCTGCTATGAAGGACGTGTGCCGAGAAGATGCCTTGGTACCTCCTGCAGTCGAAAACAACACTGGACGTGCCATCGACACTCAACCTTCTTGACGAAATGGGCCAAGTTTTTCTAACCCTCCCACTTTGGTTTCTTCGTGACTGTCATATTTTAAGTGTGGGGACGTTAATGGATGGTCTGTGGCGTGGTCCTAGGTCCCTGTTGCTCGGTTAACCCTATTCGTTAAGGTCTTAAGTGTGGGGACGCGTCCCTGCGCGTCTACATTGCATATCCTCTGCATATGCCTTAACTTGCTCATGCATGTATGCCATGACTTGCTTTTACCCTAATGGGATCCCTTCCCACCCACCCGGTTATGTTCCCCCCACCCTTGGGGCTGCTCCCTTGCAGTTTTCCTTCATTCCCTAATTTTAAGGTCTTGCCATGTGAATGCACTCTACGTTCACCAAAGTCCAAATCCAACCTTATAGCCATGTTCCTCCCTTTAAACTGACTATTTTTTCTTTTTACCTACCCCTATTCCGGTGCACGATTTTTGCGTTATTAATTTTTGACACATTTTGAGCAAATTCATCGGTTTTCCATGTGAACGCGCTTTTCTTGCTTCGGAACTATGATCTGATGTCATAGCCCTGCCAACCACTTTCCCCCTGATATTTTTTCTTTTTACGCCCTGTCATTCCGATACACAGTTTGTCCAATATTAATTTTCGAGTTTTTTTTTACACATTTTTCGTGCGTCTTTTTGATATTTTTCCATGTGAACCTGCCCTGTTTGCATCGGAATTTCAATTTGATATGCCACCTGTGTCCCCTATGTCTTCCCCTACCTTTTTCCTTTTTTCTCCCCCCTCTTTTGACTTTCAGATTTTTACGTATTAATTTTTAAATCAGTTTTCGGGAGTATTTTTGGAGTTTTTTGCATGTGAACCCCTCCTACTTCCACCGGAACTGTGGTTTAACATGATCACCCTGTGCCACTCCTTTCTGCGGACATTTTTCCTTCTTACTGCATGTCATTCCGACGAACGGTTTGTCCGATCTTAATTTCCGATCCCATTTTCGGGTTTGTTTTTTGGGTTTTTCCCACGTGAACGCATCTTATCTCAGTCGAAATTCTGTTTTGATGAGATAGGATTGTCGAGCACGTCTTTCTGCACATTTTTCCTTTTTTTTGCACCTCATTCCGATGCACGGATCTTCCGATATTAATTTTTAATTGTATTTTTTTGGTCCGTTTTTTGTGTTTTTTGCACGTGACCGCCCTTTACCCCTCCCGGAACCTCCGTCACATATTTTCCTTGTTTTCCCCTTGTCGTCCTGCCCATTTTTTGTTTTTCCGCTATTTCATTTTGACGTCTGGATTGGGAGATATTAAGTTTTCTTTAATTTTACGTGTTTTCACGCGCTCCCGTCTTGCGTGTGAACGCGCCCTTTTTCACTTTTACGTGTCTTCACGCGCCATGATCGCCTCCACGTTCCCCGTCGCGACGTTCCGGCTCCCATTCAATTCCGTCACGGCAAATTTTTTTACCCTCGCCCCGCGCACGCACGCGGGACGAGGGGGTACGCCCCTTGCATGGGCCCCTGCCCATTCACCTTTCCCCCTTCCCCTTGGGCACCCCCAACCCCTTCCCCCGCCCATTCCCATAACCCCTACCCCACCCCTACCCCGCCCATTTTTATTTCTTCCCCCCCTACCCTTAACCTTGGGTACCACCTACCCTGCCCCGCCCATACTCCTACCTTACCCCTACCCCTCCTGTCCACTACTCCTACCCACCCCATGACCCCTACCCAACCTATGGGCACCCCCCCATGGGCCCTGCCCCTTCCCCATACCCTTCCCTCTCCACCCTACCCTTCTCTCTCCCGAATCCCTTCCCACCCCAACTGTCTCTCCCTCTCCCTCCTCTCCCGCTCCTGCGTGTTTTCCCTCCTCCTCCCTCTCCACCATCTTCTCCCCTCCTCTCCTCTTTCCCTCCTTTCCCTCCACCTTCTCCCTCCCTCTCTCTCGCTCGCCTCTGCACGCTTCGCCGCGGCCACGACGTCAGAGCCCGCCCGCGCCAGGACGACGTTGCCCTTGCCTCCAGTCTGTCCTGGGCCGCCCGCCCTGCCTCCAACCCGCCCGCGCCAGGACGACGTTGCCCCTGCCTCCAGTCCGCCGCCATCCGTCCTGGGCCGCCCCTGCCCGCCTCGTGCTCCAGTGTTGCAGCGCTCCTTCGTCGCCCTGCAGCGCGTTGGCACCCGTTGCTCCTTGCCTGCACGCCAGTCGCCGCCGCCATGTCCGGACGCCCCTGGCCCCGCCCCGTTGGCCTCCCGCCTTTCCCACCCCCATTCAAACCCACCTTCCCCACCCCTCCACTAATCCCCATTCCCACCCACTACCACCCCCCCCCCCCCCATTCCCCCAGTTCAGACACTCCCACCCCCACCCCCCCACTAACCCCCCTTCCCACCCTCAGAAATCCCACCTATTACCCCCCACCTAAGCCCCCCTTCCCCCCCATTACCCATCACACCTACCCCAATCCCCACCCAAGCACATCACACCTAAACCCGCTAACCCCCCTTCCTACCCATTCATCAACCCACACTCCATTATCTCCCTAAGCCCCCCCTTCCTGCCCCATTCCCACCCCATTGAACCCCTACCTAACCCCACCACAGCACATCATACACACTACACACCCCCCCTATCTAAGCCCCCCTTTCCCACCATAACCACCCATCTCCACCCAAGCCCCCGGTCCTACTCACAAAAACCCTCTACCCCCCTGTACACCCCTTGTCCTACCCTGCTGCACCACTGCACCGCAGCACCACGACACCTTCGAGACGCAGCTACACGCGCGGGTGTGTATGTGCGTGTGGGTGACTGTTCGTGATTGATTGTACGTGGCTGTAGGATTTTGATCGTTGGTTGCTGCCACGCAGCTTGTTGCTGGGTATTTTTCCCAGATTTTTAATTAACACACCCGTCAATCCTTTTTCCATTTAAATAACAAATAAAACACACACAAAAACATTGAAAAATACAAAACAACTCATTAAAAACTCCTTTCAATTCTGAAAAAATCCAAAAAAATCTCGAAAACTTTCCTTTTATTTTTGCAATCCATGGCCATATTTTTCTCAACCTGTAAATTTCAGAAAAAAATATTTTTGCCCATTTTAAAATTCCAAAATCTTTCCAAATACCCAAAAATATGATAAGAATTCATTTAAAATGCTAAAAAATTCCAAATTAATTTTTGAAAAATTCCTAACCCTTTCCTTCCCATTTTTATTTATTTTTGGTATATTTTTCTCAGCTGTCATAATATTTTCTTTCACACCTAAATTCTTTCACACTAAATCACACAAATCCATAACATAACAAAAAAAAAAACCCTTTTTCATCCAACACCCCAACTAACCGTCTTGAAAAAAAAATCCAGATATTTTTGGATTGAGGAGAGCGCATTCTTTGCATTTTTATACACCCACTACCAGGTATTTCTCTTTTATTCGTTTTTTTTAAAAAACAAAATAAAACATACACACATGCTCCCCCAAAACTCACGGTTCATATTTAAACACAAAAAAAAACAAACAACCAGAAAAAAAAAACACACAAACAGCCACATCAATATTTAACATAAATCAAACCTAACTATCACCATGGCACGCGCATTCGCGCTCAATACACATATACTTTTTAATTGAAATAACCCCGCCGTTCACTTAGCATGCGCTACGTGCGCTACAGAGGCACTTTAACTTTTATTTAAAATGAACCAGCCGTCACATGAGCACACGCTGGCAAAAAAGCGCTCCACATCACCTTAATTTGTAATCAATGAATTTGCATTTAGAGACCCAGTTGGGTATCGAAGTCCGGGAATCGAATTAATGCACCGCTTCACCTAATAATTGGTAATTTAATTTCTAATAAGGAACCGCCGTTTTCTTGCTAAGGTTTATCACCTAATAAAAATTCACCCATTCTTAATAATTTATTAAAATGAACCCTTCATTAAATTAATTCCCCCTCACTGCACTTAATTCCCCTTTTTAATGAACCATTTCGTGGGATGGGTATGCGCAGTCATTAGAGTTATTTTCTTGGTCCAGTCCTGGTTTATCACCGATGTAGTATTGATATGTGTCGGATATGGTATTGTTTTGGCTTACTGTCTTTGATACGGTTACGGGTACGGTATGCAGTTTTTTTCTTTTATTGCCTGTTACGGGGTTCAGGGTGTTTGTCTGATGCATCGCATGAAGCTTTCGGTCGCATTTGTCTCAAGGTTATGTCGAATTTTTTCTAGGATGTGGTTTGCTTGGGGTTAGTTGGTCGTGTTACGTTTTATTGGTTGTTCTCTTATCCTTGGTTTTTTGCCTGTTGCTTTGCAGGCATTCTCCTTGATTGTCTATGTTTGTGGTGTGTGTGTAACCATTTGAATGGCGCCTTCTCATGCTCCTCCCCCTAATCCAGTACATCTCATTAGTTAGTAGGGATTACTCTTCCCTACTTACTTTTGAGCCTCTCACGAAGGCGGGCCTTGTTGCTTTTGTGGCTACTTCTTTTCCATTGCTTCTAGAGGATCCGTCGTTATGTGATGAGTTCCTGGCCTCTTACAGTAAGAAGAGAGGATTAGTCCAAGGAATTTCTATGACTTTGACACCTCGAGGCTTAGGGAAGGCTCTGTCTCTACCCTTTAAAGGTGAACCTTTTGTGACCACTCGTCAGCTTTTCTCTAATGAAGAGATTCTGAAGCTGTTGCAAAAGCAGACAAGGGAAATGCTGGATGTTAAGAAGGTGATCAACTCTTCAGGAGTTTCCTTTTCTATGATCACTGATCCCGTATGGAAGACGATCTGTCAATTTCTCCAGGACAGGTTTATGCCTGCCAAAACGCCATCCCAGTACTTGTCCAAAGAGCTTTTTACAGCTTCCAGGATGGTGTTGAAAGGAGTTGCTATTGATTGGAGCACTTACCTCCTCACTAAAATGGATCAGCATTTCGTCAAAGTCACCAGGGGTAATGTTACCAATGTCACATATGAATCATATTTGTCTGCCTTCTTGACCTATTCAGGTTTACAGAAGACTATGCCTCCACCTCCTCCATCAGATCCATTACCTCCTCCTCCACCTTCAGAAGAGTCAGAACCCATTGACATAGAGGATGATGATTCTCCGCCTCCCCTGGTCATACAGCTCAAATGCTTGAAGCGGGTAGCGGATAAAGCTCCTTCCGTACTTCCTTCAGTGCCTATCCCAGCTACTTCTGGCAGTGATCTCCCTGGGTATCTCACTTGTACTAACCTGTTCCACGCACATCGAGAAGGATCATTGGACATATCAGTTCCCTCCCTGAACAATCTAGTCTCAGGAGATGCGATTCCTTTCCTCTGTAAAGATATTCAAAGTTCCATTGAGTTGTCAGTGACAGCCTGTGTTCAACAGCTGTACGCGTCCTTTTATGAAGAGCTCATGCAGTCTAAGGACCAGTTGCATAAGGCAACATCCGAGTTAGCTTCTGTTAAGGATACCCTAGCAAATTCGTTCAAGCAAATGGAACAACAAACCCAACTGGTTGCCACCCAACGCGATGAGTTCTCTTCTTTGAAGATCCAGTTATTAGAGGCTCAATCCCAGGTTACTAGCCTTTCAGAGGAGAAGGAGAGGATGTCCAGAGAAGGAGAGGAATTCCAAGCTATCTTCGATGACAAACTTTAAGCTTTACAGACTGCTAATGACACAGTGGCATCCCAAGCCTCTCAAATTCAGTAGTTGCAAGATCAACTTGCAAAGTCCCGCTTTGTTCCTCCAAGCCCTAATGTTCCCTTGATTCCTTCTCTTTCACAGCAGGACTTGGCTGCTCTTCAGAGACAGGCTACTTTGTGCCCTCTATTCCAAGATAAAGTGGAAAGATTGCAGTCCCGAATGGACTTATTATGGTCTACCTTTGAGCAGTTTCAGGAATATGTCTCACCAGACCATTCTTTCTTTGTCCACTACCACTTACAGAAGTTGGTTTTCTATATGAAGCTTTCCACGATGGATTTACCTCTTCCAGAGGATGGATGGAGTGGGGCTTGGTCTGCTGAGTTGTTGACAGAGGTAGTAAGGATGGTGTTTGAAGATTCTGTCACGCCAAATACCATGTTGATGTCATACATGTATCTATGAGGAGACTTGTTAATTCCAGATGAGGTGGATATGGCATGGTATATGGGGGATGTGGTCTTACAGGTTGTTTTGTATGTTAATCATTTGGAGTTGCGCATAGCTGACATGTTCCAGAGTTATTCCTCCAAAGTAGCTGATTGTCATGATAATTCGTGGCATCCCATGATTGATTCTGTGGTCCTAAATCAACGACAAAACACAGCTCCTATCTTTGCCCAGAGTACTCATCAACTGAGGATGGATCTCTTAGCCTATCTTTCAAAACATAATCCATTTGATGCTACCTTCTTTGATGCCTATCATCGACGATCTCTCTTAGGACCTTCTGTTCCTACCCTCCTCTATTACCAACAAATGGCTCACCGCTATGCTATATATCTTTCCCTTTGTCAATGTAATTCCACCATTATTTTACCCCTTCTTTTCCAACCTTCATCTTTCCCTCAAATTCCCATTTTTACATATTGTTCCTTTATTGAGGATAGGGTATTTTCCCCTTCTCCACCCTGTCCTTCTCCATCCATTAATGTACCCTCCAGATTTCCTATTTATCAGTTAACACCCTTCCTTAGTGATTCCCTACAAAATTCTGCCACTACTTCTTTAACCTTTTCTTCTTTTTATGATTTTTCCTATCCCTCCCTTCATCCACTCTTCCTTATTCCATTACCCTCTCCTAACACTTCTATATCTCAACCACCTCAGTTGGTTAGTGACTGTGACGAGTTTGATAATCAGATTTCCAGAAGAAGGGGATGGAGTTCGGATGATTGCCTTATAGGACCTCAGATCAATTGGGCAGTAATTCCAGGAGAATGGACAGCTGCTAGTCAAGCTTATCAGAACTATGTTCATTTTGCTCTACAGTATTCACAGTTTGCAGATCCCTCAGTGAGATTAACTGCTCATTTTGATTGGTACTTGGCGTATATGCATAGGCACTCTCATAATGATTCCAAGCCTATTCCAAAGTTGTGCATGAATGTCAATGTAAGCATTGATTCCCAGCAGCTGGATATATTGTATTTTCATGCCCTCTGTTTGCCTAGCAGATACCTGGTCCTGTTGGAAAGGATGTGCTGTCTTCAGTTTTTTCAAAATCCTCCCAAAAACTTTGTAGATGAATCCTTGTCTATGGATCGTTTCCGACAACATCAATCTTTTAAGAGGGATCATCTTCATTGATACCTTTCCAATGTATAATGGATGCTTTTTAAATGAAAAACTCTCTTTTTGGAGGAGTCATTCAGATGGTTGTGTTGTGTATTAGTGTTTGTGTTGTGAGTTCATTTATGTCATACGAACGTGGTGGTTTCCTATTGGATTTCGTGTACGAGCTACATTTTGGAGATTTGTGGTGATGGGGTCGTGGTTGGAGAATTGAAGCTGATGCTGATGAAGAAGAAGCAAACTTTTCTATCCTTTACAAATTTGTTGTGATTTTTAGTTTACTAAGCGGTGTTAATATATAAAGGGTTTTCCTTTCTTTGTATTTTTATATCAGAAACAGGTTATAAGTTGGGGTCGTGGTGGATGGATTCTTTTTGAGAAGATATTGACGATCAAAGTTGAGCTTTTCCCTGAACTTGTATTCCCTTTTTCCTGGGTCGCGAGGACGCTTCCTTATTAAGTGTGGGGATATGTTGAGTGTTGAAATGACTTGTTTTTTGGCTGATTTTTGTTGTTTTTGAGAGCTGAATGGTTGATTTTATGAGATGATTGATTGATTTGGAAGTGGTTTGAGAGTGTTTTGGATGATAATGATGGTGTTTTGGAAGTTCATGATGTTTGTTGGTCGTTCTGTGATGTTCTGATAGGTTTTGATTGGTTCTGTATACCTTCTGTTTTGCTCTGTTTTGGTCTGTTTTGTTTTGATTGTCTTCTGTAAGGAGGGATGGAGTATTGATTGATGAAGATTGAGATATTGTGAAAGCTTATTGAATGGTTTGTGAGAGTTTGGAATTGTTTGAGAGTAAGTTATGTGGTTTTGATGATCTTTTGTAACCTTCTGTAGGTCTTCTGTAGAGCTTCTGTTTCTGTTCTGTTCTGTTCTGTACTGTAGCTGTTCTCGTACTGTTCTGTGACTGTTCTATATGCTTTTGTATGTGTTCTGATGGATGAGAGTGTAGCTTGGGAAAGTTTTCTAGCCTTGGAAAGAGGTGAATACAAGTGCAAAAGAGCTGAAAGAAGTGGAAGAAGTAGCTGCTGAAGACTCAAGTGAAGACTAGAGTGAAGTGACAGTAGTGAGCTATGAAAGGACACTGTAGTGGCTCTGGTGACTCTTCATATCAGACATACCTCTTGGGAGGGGTATCCACGACCTAATAGGGATTATTGAGAGTGATTTTGGAGAGATTGTAGTGAGGATATGATGTATTATTGATGGAGAGAGAGAGAGAGTCAGAGATAGCCAATTCTACTCAAACAGAGTGATTGTATATGAGAGATTGAGAGAGAAGACTATGAAGATATTGAAGATGAATACTATGTGATGTATTTCCATTCAAAGATGGTGTATTCCTTTGCTTTCTTTGTTCTATTGATGGATTTTATAAAGATATTGAAGAATATGGTTGATTCTATCAAAACCGTGGGAGATCTACATGATGCTGTATGAAGATTGGTTGTGCCTGGTGTTCTTTTCTTCATTGTGATCATATGAAACATAATAAACAAGCTTGTTGATGTTACAAGATAGATTTTCTTGCAAGAGAATTCCCTTTTCCTTGGTGTTCCTCTTGGGGCTCCAAATTATTTTTGAGATAAAGCAAGGCTTTACTAGTGAATAGGTCATAATAGGATTGATATTGTTGTTAGAGGAGGGTAGCTTTGTTTGGGGTGGAATCGAAGTGTCGACAAGCCAAATGGATGTTACAAAGGCTCAATAGATGGATATGTAGGCGAGAGTTAGAATAGAGGATGGACCGATGCTCTCATAGTAAGAAACCGGCTAGATGCATGCAGAGTCTAGTGTAATGGAAGAGCTTATGCATTAGCCTGTCCAAGTGTGGGCTATCTAGTACTAAGTTCTTTTTTATTAACGGGTTCACATTATGGGGATTGAGTATTGAGTGCTTTTGTATTAATAGGTAATATTTTCAAATAATAAGTGTATTTTTTAAAATGGCAAAAAGCTTCAAGGATGCAACCAAAAGAAATGGCTATAGCCAATATGGTGACTTGATGGGAGAAGAAGAGCACATGGATTGGCCACTTGTTAGAGAGAAAAATGTAATAAAAAATATTGTAGGCTAATAATCCCACCTCCTTTGTCAAAACAACACAGACATACACAAACAAAAAAAATAGAGAATCCTAGAAAAGTGTTCCTTTCATTAATTCCAAATTCCAAAGAGTTAAAAATAGAGCCTTGAGACTAGCAATATAATGAAATGGGATAATAACATTAACTCAATGAAAGAACTACTTACCATACATCTATACAATGTACTAGTTGGAATCACTCAAAAATGGATTAGGATTCAAAACTTCAAGAGAATGCCCCCTCCTACTACGCTTGTGCTCTCTTGATATTTTTTTATTACACCGAATCTCTTGCTCTCTTATTCATCTACCCTCTACTAGCTCATGCTTCACCCCTCCATAGTATGTGTGGGATATCTTTAACACAATATCTGTGGGGTACGTTTAACTTCATACTATTTTTAGCCAAACTCAATAGCAACTTTATACATCTAGATGCTCATTAAAGATATGCATAGTTTTCTAAAGGGGATGAATGGCAATTTAGGACTAGCTTGCTGACGACCACCCTCATGCGGTGTAAATTTACAATGGATGACCCCACAAAGTGAAGATCCATCATATTGCTCTTTGATGACCATGGTGTGAGGTTGGGCTCATAACTTGTCACTAATATCAAGTTGAGGAAGCCCCTACCAATTGCCAAAGATCCCTATATCACTTAATTATGACCCTCATGTGTGGCCAAGCATGTATGGGTTACCACCTAGTGAGGGAGGGCCATCGCACTTGTGGAGGAGCCCCATATCACTTGATGGTAACCCTTGTGTGTAATGAAGCTTACATGGGTCACCACCATGTGAAGGAGGCCCCTCCTAGTTGCACAAGGCCCTCATATCACTTGGTGGTAAACTCATGTGTGATGGAGCTCATCGGGATCAGTACCAAGTGAGGCAGGTGGTGTGTAGTGAAGCCCTCATGAGTCCCCACCAAAGAGAGAGAGGCCCCTCCCACTTGTGGAGTGACCCCTTGTCACTTGATGGTGACCCTCATGTGTGTTGAAGTCAGCATGGGTCACTACCAAGAGAGGAGGCCCCTCGAGTTGTGAAGGGATCCCATATCGCTTGGTTGTGACCCTCGTGTGTGGTGAAGCATACATGGATCACCGGCAAGTGAGAAAGGCCCCTCCCATTTGCAAAGGGATCTCATATGCTTTGGTGGTGACCCTTGTTTATGGAATGGGTAAAAATTTTTATAGATGGTTTGTTTGGCTTGAAGAAATTTTTGACCCTTTATACTTATTCTCTCTTTTATGAACAAGAAACAAGATGAAGTATGAGCTAGAGTTTTAGGATGATATGGAGAAGATCCTAGATGAATTTTTTTTAAAATGTTGCTCCACAATGTGCACTCTCATTCCTATGCTTGTGATTTATCTTGTGTGTTTACTTCACTGCTTCTTATTGAGAATATTTGGTATTCCTATATAGATCTGTTGAGTTTCCAATTAGAGGAATACCAAAGAATAACTCCAAGTGGCACAGTGACCATAGAGGCACATGAATATGTTTCTACTCATGACTTTGCAACCAAAAAAGCTTCAAAGAGAAAGCTAGCCAAGGCGCTAGATAAATTACTTGGCAATACACATGAGGACACATAGAATCACCCAATAAACTCAAAGAGGTGTCAACATCTACAATACTCCTTTGCATTACTTTGCTATTTGCATCTCTTATGGGGTGAAAATGACCCTGAAGGGATTTCACAAATGATTGCACACTAAGGATATAAGATAGCTGGTTGTTACCATTAGAGACATTGAAGAGACATATGAGATAATACCATTTGATGTAGAGAAGGAGAGAGGAGAGGTTTCTCTACAAAGATTTGATTGTGCCCTGGGCTACTCTTGATGATCTAAAGGGTGTGCAATTGATCCATGCATATAAGGAAGGAAGCCTATCTATATCGTACCTTACCTAGATTTATGGTATCAAATTGGCCAATACAATCAATTTACTAGACACATCCATTAGGATTACAGTCTTGTTAACTTAGCATAGTTTAGGGAGGCTGACTCAAGATGGGTATTTTCCTACTGAAGAAGAAATATGTCCCAATCTTATGAGTGGAAACAATTGCCCATTGAAGAATAAAGATTTGCATTAATTGAAATGCCCAAACTAGCAACAAAGCATGGCAAAGTATGAGGCTCAACTATGCACAAGGATGAGATTGGCGCAATCCCATTGTTGCAGACACCAAGTTTGCGTGAAAGTAATGAAAATAAATTGGTATTTACTTGATGCTCTCCATGTTCTTAGTCAATGATAGTTCTTGGTTTTCCTTTGTAAGAATACATCCTTACACTTGGTGTAGATTGACAAATTCCTTACTTGAGGAGGGAATTAAGGACATTGGCTAGTAGAAACTCTAAATCAAGAGTGCACAAAAAAGATGTGTCACCTTCACACTACATTGGTAAATTAGATCATACAAACATACATGACATGGATACGTACAAATGCTATGTCCTTGAATTTATTGCAGAGAAATATTATATTGATTTGAATAAATGAGAAACATTATATTAAGTGCTACAAATAATGTTTTTTCATAATGAACACTCTACCGATAAGGATAGGCTTTGCCTTTTTGCATTGAATGTGTTGGCTACCTCCTTCTAGTGAATGCAAATAATATAATTTTAGTTAAAAAGAAATATTACTTGTGGATGTTTGGTATTGGGTATGGATGCCAATCTTTAAGGGACTCTTACTAGATATCAAATGCACATTCTCTACTATTCTACACAAAATATGCTATATGTATATGTGGACATTTGTTCAAGAGATATCTAGAATGGCTTGAAATTTTGGATCTTTGGTATCTCTATTAGGCACCTTATTCCAACTAGCAATATTGTACTACTTGGCCATGACCATACAATAAATGCAAGGACTTTTAGAAGTAACACCTCTTGACATATTGTACATGCACTTCAATATCTTTAAATCTGCAACCTTGTGCCACCCCACTTTAAATTATCCAAACCCTTCAAAACTTAGTTACTTCCTTGCTTGTTGAGTAGTTATCACTTGAAGTATAGAAGTTTGTCAAAACACAATGCACTACATCAACATCTTCTGTGTCAATCTAAAATGCTTCTAACCACCACATTTTGTACTCTAATTGCACAATAAAGTGTATTGATCCCTTTGTGTCTTCATCGCCCTTGCTACTTGGTTGAAGAGCCCTATTTATCTCAGGGTGATAGAAAATTTCTCTATTTTCTTGCCCTTTATAATCTCAATTTTATCCAGTTTGATAGAACAAATGGCAACCCCGTTTTCGATTGTATGCTCTAGTCTATAAACCTTGATCATAACTCTCTACAAAGACTTAGGTCAAAGGATATTTTGTTATAACTATTCTACTTTAGCATTATCTTCTTTTTGAAATAGTTATCTATGATGTTTAAGGGCTCATCAAGGACTTCCAAGACTCCCTACTTGATATTGCATCTTGTTTGTTAAACTAAGGATGGCTTTGGATACAAAGACCCATTCACCCTTTTCTTCTTCAATGTATCTTGCATAAATTTGAAAAGTCAAATGTAGCTTTGTTTACTAATTTTCACTTTGTCCAAGTGCTTTGAATGTCCTCTTTGTCCAAGTACAACCTCTATAGGAACTTTTCAATGCATTTTTACTTAGCATTCCTAAATCTCTTCTCAGCCCCAACATGTTTCCTACAACTTTTGGAGGAATGATGTTGTTTTAGGCTTGCAATGCTATCTCCACATTCCTCAAATGGAGAATGGACCTCTTGGTTATAACAAAAATAAAGATATATATATATATATATGAGTCTAGATTCGTATGTCATTTCTAGAATGAGCACTTTCTTTAAACTTGATACTCTTGTTGAGATGTCGAGCTCTACATGAGTTGGCATCCAGTATATACATTGGTAATATGGCATAATATTAGTCACTAGCAAATTAGGCGATCAACATTAGGATACGCTAGTGATTCTATAGCTAGACTAGACCCACCTAGTCCATCCTTGATTATGGCACATTCAATGTACCACCTCTTATTTCTTAGTGAGTTTACACTTAGTGACCATGTGTACATATGCTTTCATACTTTCATATTAGTGTTTTATCATGTTGTAGAGCCGCACTGAAGGCTCTTCTACCTTCCCAAAATTCTGTCCACCCAACACCCTAGCCATAAGCATTTGTTACTGTTGCAGGCTATCCAACTAGCTGCACAAGAGCTTGTGGCTCCTCCTAAAATATAACCTTGCATATCTCCATGACTCTCTTAGGCTACCTATGCATCTTGTCTTCATGGAAGACTACATCATGGCTACAGATGAATTTTCGTGCTTGTGGATCCCATAGATGGTAACCCATCTCTCGTGCATCTCCATAACCAAGGAATATGCATTTAACACTCTTAGGATCCAGCTTGTTATGCTTGTCCTTTGGCACATGGCAGAATGCCTCACATCCAAAGACACATAAATGCGCATAAGAGGAAGGCTTTCCTATCCATACCTCCTCCGCAACTTGAAAATCAATGGCACTACAAGGAAATCTGTTAATGATATGCACAACATTCATAACTTCCTCATCCCAAAAGTGCTAGGGTAGGCGTGAATGGCTAAGCATATTGTGAACCCTTTCGTGGATGGTCCTATTCATCTACTCAACCATGCCATTATGGGGAGGGGTGTAAGGGATGGGTTAGCTGACACTTAATACCCCTCTCATCACATAACTTCTCAAAATCACGTGATACATATTCACCCCCATTATTTGTCTTAAGGCATTTCAGCCTATGCGTGGATTGGTTTTCTGCCAAAGCAAGCCATCTCTGAAAAACTGCCAAGACATTGGACTTCTTCTTTATGGGACAAGCCCATATCTTACATGAAAAATCATCTATGAAGGTAACAAAATACTTTACACCACCCAAAGATTGGGCATGGACCCACAGATGTTAGAATGTACCAAAGCCAAGAGCTCACTCATGCGCGAGATACTAGACTTTTATGCATAGACCTAGTCTACCTGCCATAAAGACAATGATCACAAGAATCAAAATGAGAATAGTCAAGGGTAGTAAGTACTGCAAAAACCAAAAAGAATTTTCATTTCCTTAACGGACATGTACCCCAAATGTGCATGCCAAAGAGATACATGAGTAAAGACCCCATAAACAAAACATGATCAACTGTAGATCTAAAAACAACTAAGGGGTAGGGGCTGTCAGCCTTGGCATCTCTCAAAATCATAAGCTTGCCATGAGAAATCTTCCATGCAGACTCTCCAAAAGATACATGATATCCTGTGTCATCAAGCTATCCAACAGACATGAGACTACATGTCAATGTAGGTACATGACGTACATCGTGCATAACAAAACTATTGCTAGAAGGAAACTGTAGCCTAATGTCACCAATGTCAACAATCTCAAGAGACGTATCATCACCCAAGTGCACATAACCCAAAACAGAATGGTATGAATGGAACCATTCTCGATAAGGTGTCACATAAAAGGACACAACAGAGTCCACGATCCAACACTGTGCATACATAGAGTGTATCTCTGTCATATGCAAAGCACTAGATGAAGCTGCTGCAAGGATATAATCCCTATCACTATCCTTAGGATGGATAACATTGATCTCTTTAATTTTCACACTTAACTTAGCAAGTACTATGCTACGATGAAAAGACTTTTCTTGCACTTTCTCTTTCCCCTTTTCTTTGCGCCTTTCATTGCGCAATTCATGACACTGTGGCCTTATGTGGCCTTTCTTTCCATAATGATCACAAGTCAGATTTGCATTTCTCCCATGAGACTTACTATGCAACTTGCCACGCCACTTGGACCGAGATTTCTATGAATCTCGTCCACAGCCATTACCATGGTCATTCTTTGCATTTCCATCATGTTAGCCTCTAGCTATCAAAGCATGAGACACACAAGAGGCCTTAAATTTCTTACGGTTTATCTCTTCTTGTAGAAAAGAGCTCTCAACATCAGCTAGCTTCAAAATAGTGGTAGAAGCACATAAGGCAATGCAGAATACATCCCAAGACTCATTAACAGTCCCAAGCAAGAACAACGGAGTAACATCCTCTTTGAAATCAATGCCCTGTGAAACCAAGTTCTTAAGAATAGCATGAAACGGGCTCAGATGAGCTAATATGGTCACATTCTCTTTTATGCACATATCCATAAGCTATTTCAGCCAATACATTTGACTTGGAGGATTTTGCTTATCATAGAGGTTCTTGATCTTATCTCAAATCTGCCAAGCACTCTATGCTTCCTCAACCACATTGTAATGCACCTGTTCAATGAGACAAGATGAGGGTGGACTTGCATAACTGATCAAGCTCCATACATTCGTCATTAGTCATAGTTTCAGGTTACTCGCCACTCAACCTTAGTGGCTTTATCTGCGATTTTTGCACCAATACTTGCCAAACTTGGCTCTTCCAATAGCATAATTCATACCATTAAGCTTAGTAATGTTTACGATAGGACTGTTAGTGGAAGAAGATGCCATATTGCAAACTAAAACAGTACAAACAATTCAAAATTGCTTGCTATACACTACAAAAAATGACAAAAAAATCACCAAAACCAAGGCAAAATGGGAAGAAACAAGTATTTAATGATGCTATCCACCAAGTACCATCAAAATTACATCAAACCATGATGATTTAGCATGAAAAATACATGATAGTCTAGAGATATATACTTGCTGTAATTTATGACAATAGTGTACAATGAGAGCTGACAATAGGTAAAACCCAATATTCAAAGTCAATCACTGACTGTCAATACAAAACTAGCATCAAACGGAAATCAACAAGCATTTAACAATCAAAATGACATGGGCCAACACCCAAGCATGTCAGACAAATTCCATCAGTAAAGTTGGTACATCCCCCGATCAACACAAAAAAATGTACATACCACTGTCAAGACATGACACAAGTCAATGTTTGCTTAGTGAAAACAAAGTCGAATCAGCCCAAGTACATCTACACTGACCAAGGCATATCAACCATACATCATTCACAAGGAGATCTTAGTATCAAACATCTAAAAGCTCAATATGTATAACTCACACTGCTCAAATGTCTGATAAGGGTACAAAGACACTCCCACTAGCACAAAATCCATAAGTGTCAAGAAAATAGCTCAAACAAAGCATGTAAGAGCACCAGTGATGGAGTATCCAAGATTATACATCGATAAGACATCTAGAGCATATGAGCAATCAAGTATCCAATGATAGCATCCAATGTCATGAGGACAATCCCAATCAATCTTTGACCAAAGCAAGACCAAAATAAGCTCTAGACCAAAATAAGCTTATGTTGGCCCATGTCATTTTGGTCTAGAATATTCAAGATCAATCATTTTGGATATTCCAAAGCAAGACCAAAATAAGCTCTAGAATATCCAAAGTCAAGCCAAAATGAAGCTCTAGTAGCATTCAAGCCTAAAAAATGTAACTAGCATGTGTAGGTAACATAATAATCAAGCATGTACCAACAGGTCATACATAGACCATAGGTATAACCTCTGTCACAAATCATGCCAATGTAGACCAATGTCAAGTAAATGCCAACCAATACGGAGCCCAAAGAAGGCTCAAAATACATTCTGAAACTATCCAAAGATTGTTTTACACGGGTGGCTAGGTGGAGACGCCTTTACCCCCAACATGCATTTGTATAAGAGTTTCTTCATTGATATCCTTTGGAAGATGAAAAAAATGAGATAAGCATGACTTCTTTTGGTCCATACCATCAATGATAAGTCCAATTTATCTTTCTTGTACAACAAAATACTTACGCCTATGGTGCATGGCCTTTTTTCTCTCCATTTTTTTCTCTTCCCTGACTTTGTAGTTCTTCCTTTGCCGTCGCAAGCTCCTCATCATCTCTTGCATTATTTTGTTGAGCTTCTAAATTTTCATAGATGTTACATAGTCCATTCTAACTTTCCTTGGGATTGATACATTATTGAAGAACGACTTCCACAATCTAGTGAAATGTGTATAGCTAACAAACTCGTCTACATTTTGAAGCATAGCTTGCTTGTAGATGGAATATACTTCATTTCTAATTAAGTTCTATGCAAGATGAAACCTCCTAATTATTGGCATAACTTCATAATGTGCCTTAAAGTACATTTCCATCCAAGAAACTGCAACCTCGTCTAGATAACATATGGTAACATTTAGCTCAAGTTTGCATCTATCATACTTAGACATTTTGCATTTGACCCTTTCAAGATGAATGTTGCCTAGGTCCAAGCCTATTTTAAATGCTCTCTTGCAAACCATTGTGTTATATAAATAATATTCAAACTTTTCACATATCAATGGTATCAACATTGATGAAAGAAAAGCATCTTGTTGACTATATGTCAAATAAAAATAATGTTGTCGGAGTGCCTTCAATTTTTGATAACCATATGTAGCAAGACAGTTCTTTTAGCAACAATCACATTGCAATGCATACTTGATTTGTGTATCACTTACAAGTAACCTAGCATGCTTCATACCATAATTTATTCTATTATTTTGGAAATGCATAATTGTTTTACTACCACATCCTTCTTGTATGCATGAAATATCTTTAGAAGATTTGTAATGTTGATAGTAAGAGTGATCTACATGCTTTGATGATTGCACCTTTGCATCATTTAAGGAAAATTTGATGTCCTCCAAAGTATTAGGATCAAATGAATCGAAGGAAAACTAATCTTGTTCTTTGACAATATCCACATCATTTTTCTTTGTAATCTAGGTTGGGCTGCATGCACTTGATAGGATCTCCATATCAAAGGATTCAAAAGATAGTGCATTATATCTGTCATAAAAATCAAAAGACAAAGCATCCAT